>NC_037679.1:117033924-117219831 GCF_003255815.1 Theropithecus gelada | reverse complement strand
AACAGTGTAAAAGTGTTCCTATTTCTCCACATCCTCTCCAGCACCTGTTGTTTCCTGACTTTTTAATGATCGCCATTCTAACTGGTGTGAGATGGTATCTCATTGTGGTTTTGATTTGCATTTCTCTGATGGTCAGTGATGATAAGCATTTTTTCATGTGTCTGTTGGCTGTATGAATGTCTTCTTTTGAGAAATGTCTGTTCATATCCTTTGCCCACTTTTTGATGGGGTTGTTTGTTTTTTTCTTGTAAATTTGTTTGAGCCTAATACCATAAAAACCCTAGAGGAAAACCTAGGTAGTACCATTCAGGACATAGGCATGGGCAAAGACTTCATGTTTAAAACACCAAAAGCAACGGCAGCAAAAGCCAAAATTGACAAATGGGATCTCATTAAACTAAAGAGCTTCTGCACAGCAAAAGAAACTACCATCAGAGTGAACAGACAACCTACAGAATGGGAGAAAATTTTTGCAATCTACTCATCTGACAAAGGGCTAATATCCAGAACCTACAAATAACTCAAACAAATTTATTCCTTTACTTTCTTAACAAACTTGCTTTTACTTTACTCTGTGGAATCATCTTGAATTATTTCTCACATGAGATCCAAGAACCCCTCTGGGTGTCTGGATTGGGACCCTTTTCTGGTAAGAGCATCGAAAAATACAATCATACCTTCCCAATGGCCATCCAAAGTCTTGATTCATTCCAGTGTGAATTCAAAAGTCTAAAGTCCCAGTCCAAAATCTTATCTGAGACTCCTCTCCTTCTACCTATGAATCTGCAAAATGAAAAGCAAGTTAGTTATTTCTGAAATAAAATGGAGGTATAGCCATTGGGTAAACATTCTTATTCCTAGAGGGATAAATCAGAAAAAAAAAGAAGGGGCTACAGGACCCATGCCAGTTCAAAACCCAGCAGAGCATCCATCTTAAAGCTCCAAAATAATCTCCTTTGACTCAATGTCCCATACCCAGGGCACACTGCTGCAAGGGGTGGGCTCCCAAGGCCCTGGGCAGCTCTGCCCTTGTGGCTTTGCAAGGATCAGCCCCAGGGCTGCTCCTGCGTGTTGGAGTTGAATGCCTACAACTTTTCCAGGCACCAGGTGCAAGCTACAGGTGAATCTACCATTATGGGGTCTGGAGGATGGTGGCACTACTTCACAGTTCCACTAGGCAGTGCTCCATTGGGAAATCTGTGTGGGGGCTCCAATTGCACATTTCCCCTTGGCACTGCCTTAGTAGAAGTTCTCTGTGAGGACTCTGCTCTTGTAGCAGACTACTGCCTGGGCACCCATGCTTTCTCGTATAGCCTCTGAAATCTAAGCAGAAGCTACCAAGCATTCTTCACTCTTGAACTCTGCACACTCACAGGCTTAACACCACATGGAAATCACCAAGGCTATGGCTTGAGTCCTCTGGAGCAGTGGCCTGAGCTGTACCTTGTCTCCTTTGAGCTGAGGCTGGAGCTGAAGTGGCCAGAATGTGGGGAGTAGTGTGTGAGGTGGGGCAGGGCAGCAGGGCCCTGGGCATGGCCCACAAAATCATTTTTCCCTCCTAGGTCTCTGGGCTTGTGATGGGAGGGGCTGCAGTGAAGGTCTCTGAAATGCCTTTGAAGTCTTTTCGCAAGTGTCTTTTGTATTAGCACTTGGCTTCCTTTCAGTTATGCAAATATTTCTAGCAAGTGGTTGCTCCACAGCCAGCTTGAATTCCTCTCCCGAAAAAGCTTTATCTTTCTCTGCCGCATGACCAGGGTGCAAATTGTCCAAACTTTTATACTCTGCTTTCTTTTTAAATATAAATTCCAACATTAAGTCATGTCTTTGCTCCTGCATCTGAGGCTAGGTTGTTAGAAGCAGCCAGGCCACATCTTCAATGCTTTACTGCTTAGAAATTGATTCCACCAGATACCTTAAATCATCACTATGAAGTTCAAACTTCTACAAATCCCTAGAGCAGGAACACAATGCAGCCAACTTCTTTTGCTAAGGCATAACAAGGGTGACCTTTGCTCTAGCTCCCAATAAATTCCTCATTTCCCTTTGAGGCCCCATCAGTCTGGCCTTCACTGTCCTTATTTCTATCAGCATTTTGGTCACAACCACTTAACAAGTCTCTAAGAAGTTCCAAACTTTCCCTTGTGTTCCTGTCTTCTTCTGAGCACTCCAAACTCTTCCAACCTCTGAGTAATTCTTTGGAATTACTCAGTTCCAAAGGCACTTTCACATTTTCAGGTATCTTTATAGCAATGCCCCACTTCTCATTACCAATTTTCTTTACTATGCTGTTCCTGCATTGCACAGAATACCTGAGAATGGGTAATTTGTAACAAAAGAGATTTAATTACCTCACAATTCTGTGGGCATTACAAGATGCACGGTGCTAGCATCTGCTCAGCTTCTGGGGAGGCCTCAGGGAGCTTACAATCATGATACAAGGTGAAGGGGGAACAGGCATGTCACATTAGGAGAACAGGAGCCAGAAAAGGGGAGAGCAAGGTGCCATATACTTATTGACAGTCAGATCTCGTGAGTGAGTCACTCACTATTGTGAGGATTAGCACCAAGAGGATGGTGCTAAACAGTTGATGAGAAATCTCTCCCATAATTCAATTGCCTCCCACCTGGTTCCGCCTCCAATACTGAAGATTACAATTCAACATGAAATTTGGGTGGGAACAAATATACAAACTTTATCAACAATGGGGAAAGGGTTCCCTATTCAATAAAACGTTCTGGGATAGCTGGCTAGCTAGAAGCAGAAGATTGAAATTGGACCCCCTACTTTATATCATATATAAAAATCAACTCAAGATAGATTAAATACTTAAATGTAGCCAGGTGTGCTGGCTAATCCCAGCACTTCGGGAGGCCAAGGCAGGTGGATTGCCTGAGGTCAGGGGTTCGAGATTAGCCTGGCTGACATGGAGAAACCCCGTCTCTACTTATAATACAAAAGAAAAAATTAACCAGGCATGATGGCAAGTTGCCTATAATCCCAGCTACTCGGGAGGCTGAGCCAGGAGAATCGCCTGAACCCAGGGGGCAAACGTTGCAGTGAGCCGAAGTCATGCCACTTCACTCCAGCCTGGACGAAAGAGTGAAACTCCATCAAAAAAAAAAAAAAAAGTAAAACTTAAAATTGTAAAACTCTGGAAGATAACCTAGGAAATACGATTCTGGGCATAGGCCATGGCAAAGATTTTATGATGAAAACACCAAATGTAATTGCAACAAAAACAAACATTGATAAATGAGACCTAATTAAACTAAAGAGCTCCTGCACAGCAAAAGTAACTATGAACAGAGGAAACAGACAACCTACAGAACGGGAGAAAAATATTTGTGCGCTATATATCCCACAAAGACCTAATATCTAGAATCTGTAAGGAAATTAAATTAACAAGCAAAAACAAAACAACCCCATTAAAAAGTGGGCAAGGACATGAACAGATACTTTTCAAAATAAAACATACATGCTGCCAACAAGCAAATGAAAAAATGCTCAACATCACTAATCATTGGAGTAATGCAAATCAAAACCAAAATGAGATACTATCTAAAACCAGTTAAGAGTGGCTATTGTTAAAAAGTCAGAAAATAACAGATGCTGGAGTGGTTGTGGAGAAAAGGTAATGCTTGCACACTGCTTGTGGGAATAAAAATTAGTTCAGTTGTTGCGGAAGGAAGTTTGGTGATTTCTCAAAAGAACTTAAAACAGAACTACCATTCCACTCAGCAATCTCATCATTGGGTATATACCCAAAGGAATATAAATCATTCTGCAGTAAAGACATATGCATGCATAGGTTCATTGCAGCACTATTCACAATAGCAAAGAAATGCAACCAACCTAAACGCCCCTCAGTGGGAGACTGGATAAAGAGGATGTGGTACATATACAGCATGGAATACTATGCAGTCATAAAAAAGAACAAGATCATGTCCTTTGCAGGGACGTGGATGCAGCTGGAGGCCATTATCCTAAGGGAACTAACATGGTAACAGAAAACCAAATACTGCATATTCTCACTTATAAGTAGGAGCTAAACATTTAATACACATGGACAAAAAGAAAGGAACAATAGACACTGGGGCCTGCTTGAGGGTAGAGGGTGGAAGGAGCATTAAGATAAAAAAAAACTACCTAATGGGTACCATGCTTATTATCTGGGTGACAAAGTAATCCGTACACCAAACCCCTGCGACACACATATAACAAACCTGCATATGTACCCCTGAACCTAAAATAAAAGTTTTAAAAAAGGAAGGAAGCAGGAAATTTAGTGTGTGGTCAAAAATGCTCAGAGAACATTCCAGGCCTTTCATATGGGAAGAAGGGCCGGACAAAGGAAGTGAATGAACATCAAAAGAAGGGTGGAAGGAGAGATGTGAACTGTGGTGGCAGCTCTGATGATGACTTCACAATTCCCAAAGACTATCTGTGTGTGGGTGTGTCATATCCATGTTGGAAAGGGCAGAATTGTGTGTGAAACGCTCTTTCTAGTAACATTGTAACATCTCAGGATGACAGGACTTGAATTGTTTCACTTTGACTAAATGTGCAGAAGAGAAAGCTGCCTGGAGACTATTGTATTACACACAGCAGTGAGGATGGCTTGTGCAGAAAGGTAGGAAGTGTGATGGATGAGAAAAGCACTGGTGGCATTTTGCCAGCTCGTGATAAGTATCTGGCACATCTGCAGCATCACCAAGAGGTCTCTGATTTAGCAAAAGCATCATAAAGATATTTGGTGTCATAAAAGTAACACTTTATTTAACCTTCCTGTACAAACTTTAGGAGCATTAATCTGTCACAGTAGGCTCCATCTTGTACATGTAAATGGATGAGACTCTGTAATCAAATCCTAAATGTGTATTTGTAGCAATACGGCTTTTCAGAAGAATGTATGATGGGAAGCAACAGACGGAGCAGGGGACAATTAAAGAGAGAGCACCGTGCTCCACGAGACCTTTTACTCCCTGAATGGACTTTCCCAGGACTGCACTGATTTCTGAATTTTCATCTTTATTTACCAGCCAGCATAACTTTATTGGGACCCCACAAGGCCTCTCCTACTCTATCACCTGCAATGGAGACTCATTTAGGCAGAGAGAAACCTTGCAAGTATGTGATTGAAGGAGCATTCTGATTTCCTTTCAATACCAGTTCCAATTACGGATTGCAGATCTGTGTTCAAAATAGTTTGAGTCTGAGAATGGTCCTAAAGAGAAAATGCTTTGTGATTCTTAGACTTGAAAAGGGCAGGCCGCAGCCTCAGGTCTTGGGATTTCTGTTCAGGGCTGTTCCCACCCATATCGTCCCAGAGAGGCATTTACAGATGTTGCCAGGCCCATTGGATATCTGCCAGTCTGTTTGGAGCTTATGATTTATTGAGACTTAAATTTCAGGAACTAGAAACAAATTCCTCTTGACCAAAACCAAAAATCTTAGATTGCTTTTGTATAAAATATTCATTGTCGGGGGTTGGGGCAGAGGAGAAAGGAAAAGCTTTAGATTTGACTTCAGATCAGAAGAACAAGAATGCATTAAACGATACTGATGTGAATAATATCAGCACATTTTCTTTTTAAAAATCTTTGTAAGATTTGCATATGTATTTATTGTGCAAAGCATATGCATCTTGCCTGGAATATATTTCATTGTGTAGCATATGGTTCCTTTCAGCAAAGGATCTTAAATGACTTTAACAGAAAGAACTCCTCCTTTCATTCACTTCCAGAGAGAAAGGTGCTATTTAAGAGGCAATAACTCTTTCCTAAGGGCTCCACTTAGGCCCTTAGTAACCAACTTGTAACTTGCATGCCCATCAGTTTTTCTCCCTTCACTCTCTCTTGGCAGAGCAGGCTAGACTTAACTGCCCTAGGCAACCCCGGCCCTGCAAATTCGTAACAGAAAGCAGAAGCATCTCTTACTCACAGTCTAGAGGTGGGGCTCCTGAAGGGAAATCTAAAGGAATTAGAACCTGGGATACCATTATCCAATAGAACTATAATGTGAACCACAAATGGAAGCTGCATATGCAATTTGGAATTTTCTAGTAGCTATATTTTGAGAAAAGTAGAAAGAAACAAGGAAAATTAATTTTAATAATACATTTTGTGCAATCCACAATATTATAATTTTAACATGTAATCTATAAAAAATATTAATGAGATATTTTACATGCTTTTTTGGTCTTGTAAATCCAGCATGTATTTTATTCCTATAGCACATCTGCTATGGACTAGCTACATTTCACGTTCTCAGTAGCCACACGTGACTAGTGGCTACTGTATTGCATAGCAGAGTTCTGCGGAGGATACTAAGAGTGAGCTGGAGAATTCTATCCAGATGAATATTATTTTACAGGGCAAAGGGCAAATATCAGGGACTGAGATGATGATGGTAGCTGACAGTTACTATTTATGTTACTTTTTTGGTTTTTTTTACAATTTACTACTTCTATTACATTTGTGAGTTGAGTATTTTACATGCATTTATTCAATTCTCAAAAAACACTAAAAGTAGGCAATGTTATTTCCTTTTACAGATGGAGAAGCTGAGGCACAGATATAGATACTGAAAGAGTGTGGAAGAACCTTGTAGACGAGAGGAAGGGGCAGCAGGTGGTGGCGACAGGTGAACAGGGGGACTATCTACACTCATGTGAGCAGTGAATCGTTCTGTGTTTTCATGTATGCATGGTGTTGAGTTGGTTGGAAAGCTGGGTCCATTGCATCAGCTCTGCTCTACTACATGATCCCTGAGCCATTGTAAAATTAATGCATTTCTCTAGGCAGCTAACTTTCAGTCAAAAAGCTAAGTTGGAAGAGAAACTGAAGATAAAAAGTTTTGAGAACAAGTCTCTACAAACGAAAACTATATTTGGAGATAACATCCTCCATCCTTAGTCTGGAGTATAAACATTCTGTGACAGTCTGTGTCAAGGCTACCGGTGGGCAACTTCCCCCCACAAACCTTTGAATGTGCATTATGGCCCCCGGGGTAGTGCCCTTAACAACACTACATTGGTACTGCTCAGTGATGTAATAACAATATCCGCGCTTATCTTCAGGCCGCTCTGGTCTAGGAAAATAAAGATCACCCAAAATGAGTAAGGCAAAGACCTCAAGTGGCCCCATACAGAGGGTAGATAGAATTTATGCCACATAATTTTAACACAATGTGACAGAAGTATATCTAAGACCCATAGCAGTAGAGAAGAGGAAGACTGGGAGAAAGGTGAGGTGGGAGAGGAGCTGTGCTGGGGAACAAACAAGGCAGAGGCTAACAAGGAGCAGTAATTCCAAGGAAATTGTGAAGTTCTCCCTGAGGCAAAGTGGGAGAGGCAGCCCAGAGATGTTGTCCTCCTTACTCATCTTATAAATTGTGCTGACAGCACACTAGCACTTTTTAACTGAGCAACACAAACACACGTCCAGTCAAAAACTGAGTCATTTGGCATTCACAACATGTTTACATGCCAAAACATGCCTGACCGGCATCACTCTTTTGCACACCAAAATATAATGTATATTCACTCTAAGAAGCAATAAGGAGTGGTAAAGTTGGTTTTTTTTCTTCTTCTTCTCCTTCTTCTTTCAATGGCAGCACTCTGGCTCCACACCCAACATTCTGTGCAATTTATACGTGGGAAAGATTGGAAAGGACATGTGACATCAGTCTGGCCCACACGTTGCAAGGGGAATCTGCTGGCAAATTGCACTGTTGATCCTGCAAAACTAATTGAGATGGGAACACTCTCCTGTAAGAAGATATGCTTTTGTTTTTACAATGCCATTAGGGGTATGACATGAATATCCCAAAGTACATTAGGAACGTGAATTTGAAATTCAATAGAGAAGAAGGGGGAGAAACAGGTAGAGGAAAGGGAAAGACAGCGTGCCGTTTCTCGAGATGTGACTCTTAGCACCTTTTTTGCCTTCCCAAGAAGCACTGAGTATTGATAACAATTGTGAAGACTGTGAGGTCTTTCAGTATTTTGGAGAATATTTCACAAAGCAAATTTCAGTCATGTAAAATGGGTAAACATGATGTGAAATGTATTAACACATTTGGTGAATTCTGCAAATATATTTTTACACAATTAGCTTAATTATTTAGATACATATTAAACCTTGCTTGCCTCGAGCAATTTAACATGGAATATAATTTCACATATTATCACAAGAAAAACACATTTATAGAAAATCTGCATCTCTCCTTTCATGATCACACTTCCACTTATCATTATTTGAGATATAAATAGATAGTTTACATTGCAGGGATGATGAACACTGTGTATTTCCAGAGAAACTGTCTCCTAACCCAGTGAACACGTGGTCCCCTGAATTTTGGTCTGTTCATTTGTTGCATTGAAATAGACCTTGGTACCGTTCCATCGGTGATATGATAACAATATCCAAAAGAGGGTACCATATCTCATTCAGAAATTAAAAGCTTTAATTTATTTTGGAGGGATGTTAAAGTGAAGAGCAGACAGAACTAATTCAAAAAAGAATTGCAAAGGAGGCGGGGATAATTGTAGTTCTGCATATGTGCGTGCTTCTAAGGCAATAGTCGTTACTTCTACTTTGAAAATCCTGCTCCATAGCCATTGTTTATTGTCATTGCATTCACATTTTCAATGAACTGTGTGTAGTAGAACTTCCTGAAGGTGCAAATTATTTTTGGAATTCCCTTGTTTCAGTCATCTTCCCAACAGAAAAAAAAAAAGGGAGTATTAATGATAGAAATACTGGATGTGTGTATGGTGATTAAAAGATTTTTTAAAGAGCTTCCACATACATTATTTTATTATGAAACAGCTTGATGATCTAGGCAGTGTTTAGTATTGGCAATTTGCATTTGGAAAAACTCCATTTTACAAAGGGAGAAAATAAATCATAGAAATAACTTGCCATAGTCACTTCAACTGTGACCACACAGACAGAAGTATTTTTATCTAATACGTTTTTGGCATTTTACTATATGACAAGCAATAGCATTTTGAAGCAAAGGGGAATACACACACACATGTGCGCGCACACACACACACACGCACACACACATCTTCCAAAAATTATCTTTAAAATTTCCAGTTATGTAGATTTGATCTCCAAAGCAATCGCTTTTTTTCCACATTATGTAATTTAAGAGCTTCTGGGGGTGGTAAAACGAGGAAGTTCTCTGAGGAGATGGATGGTCGAAGGGAACAGCAGCATGGTGGCCTCCCAAGCCGAGGCCACTGCGAATCTAAATAGCAGCCTGGTAGCCTGGAAAGGTTTCCTTTGAGGGTAGAAGCCAATCACACAGACAGAAAGACCCTTGACTCCATTTGTGTTACTTTTCATTTAGAACCAAACTAAAGGGGACAAGAACGATGTCTCTGCAATGACTCTGGATACGCAGCTAGCGATGACTCAAGGAGTCAAAGCAGGACTCTGTTAGATAATAGAGAATCTGAAAGAGGCCTGGGGTCGTCAGGATGAAGAAATTTACCTCACAGACTTGTTCTCGGCCCAGGTTGGTGTTCATGTCAGTTTAAATCCTTTTTCACTCAATAGCTGAGCCTTGAGAAGGGGCTTTAGCTGCCAATCTGACTGAGAGTTGACATCTCAATTAGGAAAGTCTCCGTTCAGTGATGATCCAGGAGTGGAGGAAAGAAGAAGTCAACGACCTTCACACACCCAGAAAGGGCGAGCCCAGTGCTCCAGGGAGGATGAGTCATTGCAGCCCACCCTTGACATTCTCGTTTCTAATGCACTCATTTCCTACAAACCTGAGAATCCATGACTTGAGGTCTTTGTAAAACTGTTAAAGCCCAATTTTCAGTCTTGCTCATCTGGAGGAAAAAGTTCCTTAGTCAGTAAATGAGGCTCGCTGACCACCCAGCATCCACCTTCCACTATGGGTTACTCTCTCCTCCTCACCCGGGGATAGTATCTCAGAGGAAGAATTAGGGGAAAAAAAAAAAATCTCTCTTTGTGAAAAATGACGAGTGTGGGGCAGGGGCAGTGGGGGTGGGGGGCAGGGGGCAGGGTGAGGTAGAGCCTGTAATGCTCTAGATATTCTAGTTGCTGTCTTGCAGTTAGGTGGGGTTATGTGACTGATCCAGTGGAATGTGTGTGGAAATATATCACTTCTGGCTGCAGCATGAAAAGCTTCAGGTGGGATTCTCAGTTCCCTTCCCCTGCAATGGCAGCTGAGGAAGGCCTGTGTTTCAGAGGTGCAGCTACAGGATGGTTGAACCTCCGTCAGGCTGGTTCCCTGAATGACCACGTGGAGCTGAGCCTCTCACTAACTCACACTGCATATGTCCCATAAGGCGGAATAAGTCTATGCAGTGTTTAATCACTATGATTTTAACACTGTTACCTCAGCGTACCCTTGACCTTCTTAACTAACACAACAGGAGAGCTAAAACTTCAGTAAGATTCTTAAAGCAGTTAAATATTGTAATGAAGACCCATTTTTATTAGAAGCCTATAAAAATACATCTATAGTAGCAGATTTGAGGTTTGGCCTTTTCTGTTGCTGCTCCTGATGTAAAGTATTCAGCAATGAAGAGACAAGCTGAAATGATATGTTCATTAGCAGTGCCTTCTGGAAGACTCACAACATCTGATTGGTTGCCAAGTTTGGTATTTTAATCACTAAACATATCAGAAATCTGTCCCTTCTCTCCCATTCTACTAGCATTGGGTTAAACTCACCTTGCCTTGTCGAGGTTGTGGCACTCACTCTAGTTACCCTCTAATCCACAGGCCTCGTTTCAGCCCAAGTTCTTTTCACTCATCTCTCAGAACCCGTTCAAAAGTTCCCATTGCACTCCAAATAAAGTGGAAAATACTGAATATGGTCCCAAAGGCCCTATGTAATCAGATGATAGGAATGAGAGGCAGGAAGACTGTCCCACTTAACCTACCCCAATGTCCCAATTGGACTCTTGGGGCAAATTTTTCTGTGGTTTAGCTGGCTATTGGAGGACTTAAATCTAGGTTCAAAACAGAATGTTTGGCAAAGAGCTATCTGGTATCTACCAATACCTATTTCCAAAACCGAGGATGGGGGAAGTGGAAGGAGATAAAGATATGGTTGTAATGAAATGGATCAGCATTCATTTAGGTCTCATGCCTCCAAAAACTGTAGCCATTTTGTCAAAGTAATATTCCAACAACTCACTTGGATCTTGTGACTTCCGTGTTTTAAGACTGTCTGCTAGTCTTCTGTATCATTTGAGGCTTTGTGTGATGTAGCGCTACCAGGCATTCCTCTTGTTCCCCTAAATGCACCATGGTCGTTCACAACTTCACGCCTTTATATGTGCATTTGGGGTGTGGGGAACTAGAAGACCACTTCTCCCTATTTATTTTCTACTATTTTCATCACTTCCAACGCGCAACTCCAATGTTAACTTCTTGTGAACACTTCCGTAACTCCCAGCGTTAATTGAGCTCTCACAGTAATCAGTTACTAGTTCAGCACCAGAATTGACCATGTTGTGTTATCATTGATAGCATTGTCTTTATGTCATATCATTATCATCATATGTTACATCATATCATATTATGTCCTTTTATGTTTCTCTCTTCCTAGACTGTAAGCTACATGAAGATAGAAACTCCGTATTGTCTAGCTCAGTATCTTTCTTCCTCAAACCCACGGACCAGTTCTAACATCGAATACGGATCATAAACTCTCAGAAAACCCACGGACCAGTTCTAACATCGAATACGGATCATAAACTCTCAGAAGAAAATGCTCTTTCACCCACCTTTCTTTTGGAGATTGTTAGAAGAGAAGGTATAACCTATTGAGATAGATATATATACATACATATATCCATATATATATATATACATGTTTTATCCCTTTTTTTGACTGTTATCCTGAATGATTACAACACAAAAGCATATTAATAAACGTCACTTACAAATGACTTATTCCTAGAAAAAAATAATCTGATTACTTCACTCAAGGTGCTGTTTCTGGGGTTCTCCAAGATCCTTGAATGCCAGGAAGAGTCCAAGAACAAAGTGCTGCTGGGTACCAATCTGAGCAATAAAAATGGTGCATCTGCCATCTAGTGGTCATCATGTGTAAATGCACCTGGACTTGAGCAAAGAAGTCTCAAGGGGCATCCCATAGCGAACAGAAAGTAAAACTAACACCTGTAAAACGAATGCCAATAAAAGTAATAAATACCTGTCAACATGGATGGACCTCCTACTATGTTCTAGACCTGTGTTAAGGGTTTGATATGGATTATTTCATATTTAAGACAATAGTGTGAAGTAAACCCTATCTTTATACCCATTTTAGAGATGAAAAGTTTGAGGCACTGGAAAGTTAAGGCTTCTGATCCAGCTAGCCTGACATCAGAACCCACATCCTTAAAAACAACTGAATTATAATACGTGGTGGTCAACTGAGCTGAACTCTTCAAGACATCAATTTCTGTGTTAAAAGATGTAGTAATTATTAAAATGTGTTTACAATTTTAGAGTTGGAAAAATACGTTCACAATGTCTTTTATCTTTTCAACAGCTCCATTATCATTATCTTTATGTTACAGATGGATAAACTCTCTTAAGATAAATGAAGTAATTGTTTAAAGTCTTAAAGCCAGTAATTGATAGAAGTGGATTCAAACTTGAACTTTAGTCTAAACTCCATATTGTATCTGCTGCATTGCTTTTCAAGTATAGTGATTGAAAAATGTTACAAAATGTTTTCATAAGCTTTTTTTTAAATACATTTTTATTATTCAAGTGTTCGGTGCTCCAGTCTCCTGAAGGTTGAGTAAATCTGGGGCTTTACTCAAGAGCCAGATTTTGAGTAAAGAGCCAGGGACTAGCAAAGCACAAACAGCACTGAATCACAAACTCTCTTATCTCCCCTCTGCTGTGCTAAGCCCCCATCTGCCAGAACATTCCATCTCACCACAAATCAAATAACCAGCACCAGATTCCAGACACAAGGAGCAGCCTCTCATTCTTTAAGCTTGGCTCACATATCCAGTTTAAAATATGATGTTTTAGTTTTATTGAGAACTACCAAATCACTAATTACCATTTCTTCCCAATGTTCCAATCCTCTTAGAAAATCTGCTTAGACAATGGTATGGTCAGTCAATGAAGAAGCTGAGTAGCTCCTGTGCCTACTGGTGCTCAGATCAGGACACTATGTAACTGTAAAACACAAATCTCAGCTTCTAGTTATAGGATCTGTTCTTTCCCTTCATTGAAATGCTTTCTCTGTTCATTTTGGCCACACTTCAAGCTTTCCCATCCATTGTCTTTTCAATACATCTTATTCCTTCTTTAAAATATTTATTAAGATCCAATTATGGAGTCCCTAACCTCAGGAAGGGTGCAATCTAGTAGAATGATATATAAAAATGAAATTAATAGACAATGCCAGGTGCAGTGACACTCAACTGTAACCCCAACTACTCAAGAGACTGAGGCAGGAAGATCGCTTGAGCCCAAGTGTTCAAGACCAGCCTCAGCAACATAATGACACCCTCATCTCTAAAAATTAATTATTGAATAGACAAGATAATTAAAGATTGTGCTAAGTCACAAGAAGGAAATAAACAGCTGATATGATGAAGAGTTCACAGTGCAGGGGAGAACCTGTATTTCTGGGCATTTGAGCTGAAGTCTGAATGTGTAAAGAGGAAGGGAAGTGGGGTGAAGCACAACGAGTGGGATTGGCTGCTCAAGCCCGGCTCAGATTTACTTCTAGGGACTGTTGTCACCGCATGCATGCCGTTGATCTCCTTCCTACCTTTTCCTCTTCCCATCTGTCCTCCTGACCGCTTGGCATTTGTAGTCCATCAGGACACATCCTTACAAAGATTTACACATCCCTGACCCTTGGGTTTTGTGCATCATGCTTCCATTTAAGCTCCTTAAACCCCTATTTTCTAGCGGGCGCCTGTAGTCCCAGCTACTTGGGAGGCTGAGGCGGGAGAATGGCGTGAACCCGGGGGGCGGAGCTTGCAGTGAGCCGAGATCGCGCCACTGCACTCCAGCCTGGGCGACACAGCGAGACTCCGTCTCAAAAAAAAAAAAAAAAAAAACCCCTATTTTCTAAGTTCTTCCTGTTTACACCTCTCTTGACAGCCTCAGCGTGGTGGGGTAGGTTAAGAGGAAAGCAGCAGGCAGATTTTTGTGTGAGAGAAAGGAAACAGAAAGGGGTGAAAATATCTGAAAAAAATGATTCTGGATAGACAATGGGTATGAATATAGATGGCTCAGGGCAGGTATGAGTTCTATGATCACAATAATGGGAAGTAAAATGCTCCAGAGAATAAGAATTTTGAATGATAGAAACTTGCTGTTCTCTTAGCACATGGGTGACTTTAAATTACTTGCATTTTGTGACATCAGATGAGAATTAAACTCTTAAATATTTTGCGGCCCACAGAAATCATCCTTCATCACAGCAGTGACAAGTGTGTGGGTTGTTCTTTGGTGAAGTGCATAGAGCCTCAATTATCATCCCTTGATAGAGAAGGGATTATGTGGAGAAGGATGCAAAGTGTCTCTGTAAAAGAATCGTCTTAAGTCAATAATTTGGCGCTCTGTGTGTTTTCCAGTTTCTTTCTAATCCCGCTCAAGAGACAAACAAACATTTTTAAAAGACCAAAATATACTCATTTTTCTTTACTCTTCTTAGGCTGGCAGAGTCAGAAAATCCTTCACAGAAGAGACAAGCTAGATTATATTCAACCTCACGCACCGTCAACACGGTTGTCAGCCATGTAGCATGTTCATTACAGTGACGGTAGAAGAAGCAAAGTGAACACAGCTGGATCTTCAGATCCCAGGTTGAGTCTGCAGGGCTGGCTGTTAGAAACATCATCTTTTCATTTATACACTGAGAAAATTTGATCTGGAAGTCATTGAGGGAGAATATGGAAGCCCCATGATGTCACTCTTATTGAGTGACTTTTCTATTTCTGAGTTTTGGTCAACACAACTAGCAATACAAGCAAAATGATTATTAAAATAATATTTATAGACATACAATTACATAAGTCAGAAATTTTATAGCAGATATATTTCTTTCAGATAATTTATACTGCTGAAACATTTTTCAAAATAATTAATTCCACACTTAAAAAATGTTATATATTCTTTCCTCTTCATTACCACCAAAAAAACCTCAATGTTTTTCTTTTATGGAAAACCACTGTAGCTAAGCAAAACTCACCATGAAATAAATGAAATTATTAGTTATAATAACAGCAGTAAAAACAATTACTCTAATTGTTTGTCTTTTATGGATCTTTGGTTAAGGATTGAATTTTATTGTGTTTGTTTTTAAATGCCATATTTAGAATTATTTTGAGATCTTAAACAAGTGGACCTTTGTTTCTGTTCCAGAAGTTACTGAAAACCAAGCCAAAGTATTCCATATGCTTCTTTTTTACTTAACTACTTAATTAAACCATTCTACTGAAGAAAAGACGATAGTTTCATTCATTCTTTACTAGCTAGTGAATTAATTGATTCTCTTCATAGAGGACATGAAGTTGAGGTTTTGAGGCAAGTTTTCTGGAAAAAGAATAAATATAATATCTGCATATATGTGTCTTTCCATCTTTCTCACATCTTTCTCTACCTTCCATAATATAAAGTTATAGAGAGCTGGCACTGACCTGGTAACATCACAAAATATACTTTTTATATTCTGGAAAACTAGATCAAAGTAAGGGTGTCTTTGGATTGCTTCTTGGATTCTGTAACTGTTTCAAGACTCCATTTGATGATGTCACCTTTTCGTCTCATCTAATTCCCAGTTTTATACAATGGAAACATTCTTCGATCAATAGATTCTAAAACACCTTTGCTCACTTCTCATACAACAGGTCAACTCACTGAATCTTTCACCTTGAGCTGCTATATCCAATTCAGCCATTTCATTTTATTAAGACAAAATTTCTTGAACATATTTCGAATCTCCTGACCCACTCTATTATTTTTTTCTTCATTGAGCTCCTGTATTTGTGCAAGTCATTATGAACCTTAATTAGGACATTAAAATCCTCCACAATGATTCTTTTTTGTCACTGGAATAGAAGAGCTATCTCTTGCCACTTCCCCCACACTGTCCTTTAAAATACTTGAAGGCACAAAATCGCATGCTCAGCTTATGCAATGTTCTTTATCTTTGCTGAATCATTATATAAGGGGCCAAATCTTCATATACTGTAAACTGTAAAACAGCTACAATATTTGGTAGGTCCACTTGCGTCAGTTGTCTATTTTAGAAGTTTGAAATGAAGATGCTTTAAAATACTCAGCTATGCATTGCCAAAAAATTAAGAAAACAGACTCAGAGAAGAAATGTACTGCATCTGACAAGATAAGATATGTGTTCCTTTTGATTTCCATCAGGTCTAGCCAGCCAGTCTGTCTGTCCATGTGTTTTTTACTGCCTGGGGCCAGCCAGTTACTTACCCTAGGAGTGATTGGCACACACTCTCTCTTTCTTTCTTTCTCTCTCTGTCTCTTACTCTCTATCCCTCAGCAAGTCAACAAACCTCATGCTCAGAGTTTTTGGAATCTGTGTCCCGAGTCATCACCGAATGGTCCAGATGCTGCTGCTATGCAGAGATTCAGGGGAATTCAAGTTTCATGTGTGAACTCTGACCTACGGGTCAGGAGCTGGGGAGCTGGGTAGAGATTCTCTGTCATTTATCCAGTTTGTGAACTGCTCTGAGGCTCTGACATACAGTCTATCCAGAGAAGTATCACGTGTGCTGCTGAGCAGACGTTCCCGCTAAGTAACCTTCTGGGTCTCTGAGTTTCATCAAGAAGCGGAGGCTGAGCATAATGCACCACATCACACTGCTTCCCATTCTTGCTGCATCCTCGCCTCTTTCTCATCCTTGCTTCCCTGGATTTGTGGCTCCCAATAAGGCATCGGCACTTAACCCTTGACTCAGGCTCTGCTTTTTAGGGAGCCTAGGCAAAAGCAAATCCAACACCAGCAAGAGGCTTCTTTATCTTTGTCAAGTTGAGAGTCTGTAAAAATTACTGAGAAATCTCCAATGGCACACTTACTCTGTATTTACGAGTTTCAGAGTTTGACTGAATACTCACATTGGTAGGTGCAGGTCCTAACGTAAATTATCTAGGGCCTGATTGTATTTAATATTCACATTTGGAATGTTATGAGATCTTTGCTTTTGTTTATAGTTTTAACCATATCTTGTATGAACATGATTATGAGAAGAAACAGAGAAGCCCAAAAGAAGGGACATATTCTAAAATGTAACCAAATATACTCTTCAGAAATATTGGGCCAAGGAAAATAAAGACAGACTAAGGGGCCATTTCTAATTTAAGGATGCTGAAAAGAGATGATATCTAAATGCAATGCATGCTCCTTGATCAGATCCTGGCCCACCCATAGAATGCAGGGTAACTTCCCTGTCTCAGATTCTTTAATCAGAAGTGCAAAGTCACTTTTGCCATGTAAGGTTACATATTCAAAGGTTCTGGGGATTAGGATGTAGAATTATTCAGTTTACCACACTGTTAGCAGTAGTATAAGTATAATTAGAAGTTATCCCAAATTAAATGAGAATAACACATACATGTGACTAGCACAACCTCTCAGTAAGAACTCAATAGGGCTTAGATTCTTCATCTCTTAAAAAAAAAAAAAACATATTTGATAACCTCTGGTGCTCCCAGTGACCATCTTGGTTCCCCTAGATAAAATAAGAAGACTCAAAATAACTATCCAGCCACTTCAATTCAAGAGAATTAAAAAAGCAAATAAATATAGCTAGTGTATCTGTGTTGGTATGAAAATTCTCAAGAAAAATGAGATTTTAAAAAATGTTGGTTGGTTATTTTTTGAGAAATCTGCATTTTTTGCCTTAGTCTATTTCGTGGTGAAGACCTAGCTCAAGTGTCCCTTCTGCTTTCTCATAGTGTAGATAGAACGATTACCTTCATCGTTTTTTTCTGGTGTGCAGTGAGCCTGCTTCAAGATGTTAAAAGACCATGAGCCTTACAGGCCCTAAACAGAGCTCACCCTTGCACTTTCAATTGGGGAAGTTATTAAAGACACAGCAGGACTAGACATTTTTAGAAACTTCCCTGAACAGGGGGAGGATCCACACTTAAATAATAATAATTTTTTTAAAAAGCCGAATCGCTCAGCTAAACCTGCAGCTGATCTGATTTTAGTTGCTTTAAGGTATATTTTATGACACTGGAAACATGAGAACATGTGTTATCTGGCCTGGGGGGAAAAGCAGCACCCCTAAATTCTAATAGTTTCTTTTCCAATCCAAAGGAAATCTCTTAAGACTTTAAAAGGTTGGGTTAACAACACTGAAAATATTTTTATTTTTCACACTCCTCTGCTTTTCTTGGTTCCATCTGGGACCAGAAGCCAGCACGTTGAAATACCAGGAGAAAGGCAGTCCTCAAACATTTCCAGCCTGACGAGAGGCAGGAAATAGCAGAAAGCTCAGAAGGGCAGATTTTCTTTTCTGCCTACAAGATTTCCAGGCTAATTTAATATGTTAACAAGTTTGCATAGGTATTACTGGATGTGACTTGGGAATACCCGGGTTTGGAAACCTGTTAGGGTTTTTGTGTCACAAAAATGAATTATTTATCTTTGTTGTCATTGTGTTATTAATGTTTAATGTCAATGCATTATTTTAATTTATGTAACAACTTTTATGTGGGATTCTGACATCTTCAGATAACATGACTCTGGCAATTATTTGCTCTGCAAAGGTCTCATTAAGAGATCAGCGTTGAGACGGAAAGTTATGATTTTGCTTAAAAAGCAAACATGATGTTGGTTTCAGTTCACTGACAAACAGAGCTAAGTCTTTATTTAGTTATATGAATAAATGCAAGAAAAAGTAGGAGTACCGATTGTTTTAAAAAAACCAAAATGATTTAGCAAAGAATGTAAAAAATATCTCAATATTTTCCGCACATAAGTAAACTCACCAGCTCCAAGTTCTCCAAATATGGCTCCAGCATGCTTTGGAGGAGCGAGAGCCAACTCTCATGAGTCAACAAAATAAAAATACCTTCAGGGAATGATTTAATAGCTACTTCCCATTCCTGGTTGTAATAGAATAGGCCTAATCTATTTATTTTTTTAATCTGCAAGACATTGTAAAACTGGGACTTCGTTTGATGCCTGAACCTTTTCACACACTCACATCGAGAAACGTGAGAGACTCCAGGGAAGAGAATAATCTACAGCAGCAGCTCTTGGTCATAAGGGATTTCAAGATCATGGAGATCAATAAGACTGAGCTCTCACACTTTTCCAAAACAGTCCCAGAAGCACAATGGATTTAATCCATACTAAGCACGCACTGATGTGAAATTTGTTTGCACTGGGTTTTTTAGATCATTAACATGCTGAAGATGGGTCCTGTGTCTGTAATGTGTCCTACACAGCACCTCCAGTAGGTTCTAGTCATCATACAGCATATGTGGAGCAGCCAGTCCTAGGTACCAGAAACTGGGGCCTGTTAGATTAGAAGAATGACTCCATAGCTATTTTTGATGAAATAAATGATTTACATGTTTCATCATCAAACATGTATTGACTTTTAACAATATGCCGTGGACTATACCATGCTGTAGATATTCAGCGATCTCTGTCTTTATGGAGCTTACGGTATCCTAACAGAATACAGACAATAAGTGGGTTCGAGGACAAACATGAAATCACAAATTTATAGAAATGCTGAAAAAGAAAGGAACAGGTTGCAAAGTGAGAGAGGAAGACTCAGGAAAATCCAATTGCTTTTCAATGTGCAATCTGAATCCACTCAGAACAGAGGACCAGCACTCCAAGGAAGCACGTTCTATAGCCATAGTGTGTGAACAGCCAGATCTGCCTTCAGCCCGTTGACAAGAGGAACAGCAAAAATGTGTTATACCTAGATATTTTATTGCAATCTATCGAACTGACAAGGGCTGATATCCAGAATCTACGAGCAACTTAAACAAATTTACAAGAAAAAAACAACCCCATCAAAAATTGGGCAAATGATATAAACTGACATTTCTCAAAAGAAGACATTTATGCATTCAACAAACACATGAAAAAAAGCTCATCTTCACTGGTCATTAGAGAAATGGAACTCAAAACCACAAGGAGATACCATGTCATGCCAGTTAGAATGGCAATCATTAAAAAGTCAGGAAACAACAGATGCTGGAGAGGATGTGGAGAAATAGGAATACTTTTACACTGTAGGTGGGAGTGTAAATTAGTTCAACAATTGTGGAAGACAGTGTGACAATTCCTCAAGGATCTAGAACCAGGAATACCATTTGACCCAGCAATCCCATTAGTTATAACCCAAAGGATTATAAATCATTTTACTATAAAGACACATGCACACGTATGTTTACTTAAGCACTATTTACAATAGCAAAGACTTGGAACCAACCCAAATGCCCATCAATGATAGATTGGATAAAGAAAATGTGACACCTATACACCATGAAATACTATGCAGCCATAAGAAGGAATGAGTTCATGTCCTTTACAGGGACGCGGATGAAGCTGGAAACCATCATTCTTAGCAAACTAACACAGGAACAGAAAACCAAACACGGCATGTTCTCACTCACAATTTTGAGTTGAACAATGAGAACATATGGACACAGACAGGGGCCTGTTGGGGGGTGGGGGGACTAGGGGAGGGATAGCATTAGGAGAAATACCTAATGTAGATGATGGGTCGATGGGTGCAGCAAACCACCATGGCACGTGTATACCTATGTAACAAATCTGCACATTCTGCATATGTATCACAGAACTTGAGTATAATAAATAAATAAACAAATAAATAAATAAAAAGAAAAATGTGTTATCCATCTTCTGACCTGAACCTCTTAGGCTTCTCCAAGGATAATTGTGAGGCCTCTTACCTCAGCCTTGCTACGACCCATTCTCTTCCTCATCTCTCCCACCAGCACCCTGGCCTTGGGGAAAAGTCAAGCTAAGTGTTCCAGCTAGTACTAGCACCTTCCCCACTGCCCCAACCATATGGCCTCCCAAGTCCATGCTTGTGGGGTGCTAAGTTTTCTCATCATTTCTAAGTCTCCTCGTAATTTCAAAAGCCATAGGTGCCCTTTACCAGTTGTAGGAGTCATGAAGCTTTCATGCCCAGCACCCCCTTGTTCACCCGAAGTGCATGTTCTCAATTCATTTACCTTCTCATTGAAATTGCATTGGTAACCAGGGTGAAAACAAGGCCGAACTCAGGTAGGACAGTGGTGAAGAAGTTGATGACGGAGGCTCAAGGAACAATGGGACTGTGCCCCAAAGCTGTGAGTATATGGGGTTCACAGGTAGGATGAAGAGAACATCAGATGAAATTGTGATAAGGATGAGCTTGTGTTTTCAGCCAAATGAGGGAATGAAATTAGATTTTTGAACTTCTACCTCGCTTGCCAATGCATTATTTTTTGTAAACTTGCTTCAGTTACCTAGAGTAGGATTTCTAGGATAGAAGTGCTGAAAATAAACACTTATATAAAACTGTTATGGGAAAACTTCATAAAACTCTGGAATTTAATTTTTAATAATATTAAAGCAATAATTGAAATTAACATTAGTGATCAACTTTGAATTTTTACTTGCCATCCTAATTTTAGGGCTGAATTTTACTTGTAAGGCAATAAATTGATTTAGGATTAATATGCAATATTAGGGAACCACCTGCCTTGTTTAGACAGGGGAAATAAGCAATTACAACTTAATTATAATGCATCTCTAAAACGTTGGCACCCAAGAAGGAAGAAGAATTTTTAAGAAATCAGGCTTGTTCAATCTTCTGATCTCAGTTGAGTTCTTTTTTCATTGATCACACCCCAAAAGTACTGAAGTGTTTCTCAAAAGAGGGTAGCCAAGCTAGTTAGTGACCTCACCCACCCACAAGGGTTGGCTGAATTCTTTCCCTTGTATATAGTTCCTTTGTGAAAAATATTTACAGTTATGCCTTCTAAGGCTTAGAAATAACCAGCTGTTTCTGCCTTTATGCAGAATTCTTGTAAATATTTATATGCTTTAACATCTCAGTTTTAGGTCCTGAATGATTGATATGAGGGCCTTATCGGTACAAAAGATTAGATAGTTGTTCATTTTCTAACTATGGGAAAAGGATACACAATCTTACTCTTCATGGACATCATTCCCAGAATCCCCTGAAAGAAAATAGTTTAATCCAATGATCTTCTAGTTCCACTACATTTTTTTTTTTTTTTTTTTTGGCCATTGAGGGTTTTTATATTTAGCTTTGTTTTGTGGGCAGGTAGTTATTCAGGCTGTGTCAATAAAGGCAAGACATTCACTCTTTATTTAACTAGCTTGTCCACTCAAAGCTGGAGTTACAAAGATAAATAACGCACAGACCCTGCCCTTAACACACTTATGACTAGTGTGAAGGGAGGTGATGAAGCTCAGATGCTGTGAGTGAAATGGAGGGTAACAGAGAAAGTTTCCCAGGCTGCATGGTCCTTGGCCAGAGTTCCAATGGATGAATAGGGATTTAACAGGCAGAACCATAAAAGAGGGAAGGTCTTTCCAAGGGGAACAAATAGCATTATAAAGGCATGGAGGAATAAAAGAACATGGCAGGTTTAAGCAAATGAAAGAGTAGAGTGGAAATGAAGGATGAAGTCCATATGGGGAAATAGCTAGAGATAAGTGGGCAGGTCATGGCATTTGCATGACTGGGCTAAGAAGTTTGGAGATTTCTTTGCAGCCACTGAAGAGTCATAGAAGGACTTCAGGTGGAAGAACAATATGGTCACATTTCTATGTTAGGAAGATGTTCTGGTGGCAATGTGGAGGAGAGATTGGAGCAGGTCAATAAGACACCAACATTTTTCAGGCACATATTGAGCTAGGCTGGAGGGAAGTGTTTCAGGCTGGAGCCAAGGCCAGGATACCAGGAATGGAGAGAAGTGCTTTGGGATCTGTGGGATCTGGTGACTGGCTGGATGTGGGATAGAGGGAGTCAGAGAAACCCAGGGTACCTCCCAGAAGCTGGAGATTCGATTGGATGTAGAAGAGCATGGAGCAATTTGTCAGGGGTGCAATCTGTGTTACGGTCAAAGAAGGTAATCAGAGGAAAAGGCCCAAACTCCAGTTTACAGTAATCACCGACAGGCAGGCAGTGTGGGTTGACTGTGTAACAGGCACTTGCCTTAGTGTGTTTTGTATGTACAGGGTAAAGACTGACAACACAGACTCAGGATCCAGATTGTCTGAATTCACATTCTGCCTTTGCCACTTACTGACTATATGACTTTGGGCAAGTTACTTAACCCATCCATACCTCAGTTTCCTCCTCCACGAAGTGAGATGATAATAACACCAACTTCAAACTGTGGTGGTAAGGACTGAATAATTCAAATATTTGACTTAGAGGAGTGAGTGGCAGGAAGACAATTTTTCATTGAACATGATTATTGTTATTGTTATCACATGTATTAGCTCATTTAAACCTCAAAAAATCTATAGACATAGGTACTATTATCTATTTTTCAAAGAAGGAAGTTGGAGCACAGAGAAGTGGTAGCACTAGGAGATCAAACCAAGCAGCCAGACTCAGGTGCTTTAACTGTTAACTTCTTCACTATAGTTCTCTGTATACTGTTTTGGGAGTGAAGCTCAAGGACATGCACTAACTACAAGGTAGAAGCAGGGAGAGGTGCGAGTGGTAGGGGAAGGAGGTAGAGGCAGGAAAAGGTAGGTGTGGTAGGGGAAGGAGGTAGAGGCGGGGAGAGGTATGCGTGGTAGGGGAAGGAGGTAGCAGCAGGGAGAGTTATGAGTGGTAGGGGGAAAGAGGCAGAGGCAGGGAGAGGTATGTGTGGTAGGGGAAGGAGGTAGAGGCAGGCAGAGTGTGAGTGGTAGGGAAGCAGGTAGCGGCAGGGAGGGGTGAGAGTGGTAGGGGAAGGAGGTCCCAGCACTTGGCATTATAATCAAAGCAATGCCTAAGCTTCACACTCTGCTGGAAGTGCTGCCACCATAACCAGCATGTCACCTTGCTGATTTCATGACAAGCATTCATTCCTTCTCAGGCAGGAGACAAACATCACCAATGCTCCTATCTTCAACCATTCGGCTGATTCCTACTTCCCCACACCTTGTTCCACGACTGCCCAGACAAAAGAAATGCCCATCAGACCACTGCTATAAATGAGCTTAATATGTCCCACTTTCAGTGCTGTTTTCTCTGTCCACATAAATGAGATCCTTTGCTAAATTTGGAGTTTTCAAACCATTTTTATGGAAAGAGGCAGTTTAGTGTAATGGTGTAATGGTTAAAAATGTTTAGCTTGGGTATCAGAAAGATCTGTTTGGCTTTGCTAACAACTAGTCAAATTTAGCAAATAAGTGTCAGACATTCAGTTAAATTTGATTTTTCAAATAAACAATGGGTACATTTTTTTTAGTATATCAGTATACTGTCAGCCCACATCCTGAGATTCAACCAACTGCGGATTGAAAACATTAGGGAAAAAAATTAAAAATTATAATAATACAACAACAAAAAAGACAAACAAAAATACAGTGTAGCAACTATTTACATTGCGTTTTCTCTGGATTTGGTACTATAGTAACCTAGAGATAACGTAAAGTATACAGGAGGATGTGCATATGTTATAAGCAAATACTATGCCCTTTTATATCAGGGACTTAAGCATCCCTAGATTTTGATATCTGCAGGACTCCTGGAACCAATCCCCACAGATATGAAGAGATGACTATATTTAGTATATTTCCTGGGACAGACTTTCCTAAAAAAAATTATCCATTGTTTATCTGGAATTCAAATTTAGCGGGGTATTTTGCAATTTATCTGGAAACCTTATAAGGTATTTAATTTTGTGGTGCCTCGATTTTCTCACCTATAACATAAGGCTAAGGAAAGATAATAATAGTGACTATGATTGAGATTTTCTCTAAAAATTAAATGAGATAGCGTGTGTTAAGTCCATAGGAAATGCTCAATATGTATTCATTGTTGTTATTTTTACACTGTACAAGGATTATGATAAGCTGGTAAACTATGAGGTAATCTTTCAGCACTGATCTTTCAAAAACATTTTTAAAAGCTTTACCAGTGGAAACGAGGTACGTTTTGTCCAATATATCTTTATGCATCTGAAAAATAGAAATATAAATACAACTTGATTTTTCTGTCTTTTTTTTTCTTTAGGAGAAACTGGGTAAATAGCTCTTATTTCCCAATATAATTTTCATATTTTCTCCTAACTCTTTTCCCCATAAGCTACCTGCCAAGCTAACTTTATAACGAAGAAGAGGTTCCAGGCACTGAAGCCTTTATCATTAAAGATAAAGTGGAAGCAACATGAGGTAGTGCTCATTAATCTTCCCTTATTTCCTTGGGAAGAATTTGGCAAAAACAGATTCTACAAACTCAGCCAGCCATCTCTGAAGGCTATTTGCCCTGGGCCAATTATATATTACACGATAAGCATACCCAATAATTAACTAATGAATTGGTTTCTTTGGGAAACGATCAGAAGTGTCAGGGATTGAAGAATGTTTAGATTGCCTCTCTGAGTTATGCTGAAGGAACATCTGCTTGTTTTTTCTTCAATCAACATGCACCCTGTAGGGTACCAAATTCAAAAATGATTACATTTTATGTCATTTATGTGCCTTACAGTTTGACAAATTTACCTTGTAAGAATAAGTGATTCCATGTTCAATTTACGTTGATCCCATTTTCATCCAAACATCCAAAGAGAGAGAACCATTATAGATTGATAAAAGCTGCTGATTGATCTATTGATTTCCAGACCTTAAATCTCCTAGGGAAGTCTTTGTAAAGTTCGTGTTCATAAAATTCTTGTTCTGCCACAAAAGCTCCCAGTGGATTGTGTTTCTCAACTACAAGGAAAATCATCAGGGACAAACCCAGAAAATGTTTCTTTAGTATACACTAGGCAGGAGGGCCTTCCAAATTCAGTCTCAATCTGGTTTCTTCAAAGGTTTATTTTTATTTCATTTTTGAAAACTTTTAATTTGAAGAGGGGGGAAAAAGCCCTTTAAAGCATAACAACCCGCAGTGATGTAAGTGCCTTTCTGTCTCATATATAATCATGTCTGTTTGGACGTGCTGGGTGTCATGTCCAGGGCTGTGGTGCCACATTGAGAACAATATTGAACTAAATAGTTTTGACAGAACAGCCAGACCTTTTCTTGGGGCTCCCGCTATATTGCATATCTGCTTCTTTGTACACAACGGGGTGGGCGACTGATGGAAAGCAGAGAGTTCAATTGTGGTTAGAGTCTGCAAAAGAACCATCAATGGAAACTCTTTACTGATTTGCACTATCGCCTGGGAGACAGAGTACAGATGACTATATTTTCCAGGTTATCAGCTATAGGAAAAAGCAAAATCGGTTTTCTGAAACGTGTACTCTGCTACAATAAATGTTGTGAGTTCTATGCATGCAGATAAATGTCAGCCTACGTGGGTAGGCTGAAAAGAACTTTGTGAACCTCAGCTCCTCTTTTCCATTGCTTTATGGAGGGTAGTTTATGGGTACTTGGTTGTGTGAGTGAACTCAAGGTGCATTTGTCTCTAGGCGGAGAGTTGTGCATATTTATTGACAAGGACTTTGTCTTTCTGATTGTGTGATTTACTGGGATAATTTATTGAGAGTTTAACTCAATGATATTAAGTGTTAGTGTCACCCTCCCAGACCCCTGCTTCCATCCCAGAGGGTAGCTCAGCTTGTAATCCTGCGTGTCCCACAGTAGACTCGAGAGGCTTTGTTTTCAGAAGTGAATTGACCAAAATAATGGAGGGACTCAGAGAATGGAAAGGTAGAATCTACCAAAACTGGTTGATATTTTCCAGAAGGAAAAAAAAAAAATGCATTCTAGGGCCTTCATGAGTGATGGAAAGATCTGTATCAGGCTCCTAAGCAGAACTGAGACAGATATACATTTGATGGTTTGGCGGGTGGATGCTGACGGGACCTCTCTCTGAGAACAGTGTTCACTGAGCTTCAGTGAAGGATCACGGTGCCTGTGCTTGGCACGAAGGCAACGGGAATTGAGAACTACTATCTCTTATGTATAACCAGTCTCCAAGGCTTTGCCTGGCTTCTCTGGTCTGGGTTGTCATTGCTCCTTCTATTTAACCTGTGTTCCTTTCTGCCGCTGGAATTTGGGACCGTATTCTCTTTCAGGTAGGCTTTTCAGTTTCTGTCAGTATACTCTTTCAGGAACAACCAGGTACTGTACAAATTTCTCAAGCAAGGCAACTGGTCCTTTACTATTGATATGCCTTTTTAAAACTGCAAAACAGTTTTCACAATTATTACTTCTCTTTTCTCTCCATTTAAATAGAATGTTTGACACAGAAGGAACCACCGAGTTTACCTTGTATTGGCCATGCAAGTTCACACAATGACCACATGGGCTTACTGAATTACTACAACGGGCTGAAGACTGAATCTCATTCCACTGATAGTAGCATTTATCTTTCTCCAAAGGTTATTCTCATTTTGTCACCTTTCTTGGCACTCACTGTCACTAGAAAAATTGGAATCTCTCTATTCTGTGTTTCAGGTCTTCTTCACATATACAGTGGCTAAAATCTTTTAAATTAGAGGTTGCAAGTTGGCAGCTCATGGCTAAGTTCAGTCAGTAGATTTATTTTATCTGGCATGGTTGTTATTCAAATTTGAATAGCATTTAAATTTTTTTAAACCAGAAGATTTGTAATAAAAATCTTGATTTTTCTTTTGGAAAAAAAAATCCGATAATCTGGCATCATTAGGTACACATGCCCACTGCATCCGTCTTCCAGAGCTGGATGATGAACATGACCTAAGCTGAACTTACTACACATCTTTCCACTCCCTTGTCTCCCTGCCCAGGTCTACTTCTCTCGTTAGCATTTGTTGCATGGCTCTTGTAGGCATACTTGTTTACATTCTCCTTAAACTAAACCGAAACAAATGAGTAAATTGGAATCAGGGGTAAAGTTCAAGGGCAGTGAAAAATCAAACTTTCAAGCAAAGACCATGACAAGTTTAGATACTAGTTGAAGCTAAAAGACATAGATCATAATCTAAGCAGAAGAAGATGCAGCAATGGATAAATTTACTAGTCTATTGCTAGGTTATCAAATTGCCCTAACATGCACTGACTAAAATTGATTAACAATCCATTTTTATCTCCCAGGGTCTATGGGTCAAGAATATGACAGTGGCTTGCCTGCTCAGTTCTGGCTTGGGGTGTCTCCCGAGGTTGCAGTCAGACAGTAGCAGGGGATGGGGTCCTCTCATAGGGTCTGGAGCACAGGGAGATTCGATTTCCTGAGCTGAGACAGCCAGGGCTCCTGGAACATGAATCTCTGGCTCTATGCCATCTCTCCACATGGTCTCCCCAGCAGGGCCATCAGGGCTCCTAAGCCACGTGTCCCAAGGGAGAGATGCAGATGGAAGAAGTTACTGTTGCCCTACGTTATGCGTGAGAGCAGACAGAAGTCCCCACTCAGATTTGGAGGGAACACGGCCCCCGCCTCTTGGTGGGAGGGGCAGCAGTCACACTGTAAAAAGAGCTTGTGGGATGAGAGTTGTATGCTGGCATGTCCATCTTCGGAAAATGCAGTTTGCCACAAACAGAAGTGAGAAATAGGGTCAGAAACTAAGAAATTCTGAATGATGTAAAAGCAAATCAAAATTTAGGTTTCCTGAGAAGAACAAGAATAGAAAATAATGTCTGGAGACTGGAATATCTGCTTGCATGTGTTGGCTTTGCTTTTCTCCACTTGACCGTAGCCCAAAGATTAACTTGGACATACTCAGGCCACTTAGCATCACTAGGTTCTGAAACTTTCACCTGCCCACCCTAGACAGGATCATTTGCTATTACCTAGTTCTCCATTTCAACTACACAAGTGGCCTTACTGTCTCCTGTGCATATCTGGTCTTGAAGACTCTGCCTGGCTCCTCTGATCTGGGTTGCTCTCGCTCCTCTTATTCCATCTGTGCTCCTTTTTGCCTACAGACTTTGGGACACATCGTCCTTTAGGCAGCCTTTTCAGCTTCTGTTGGAAAACTCCTTTAGGGACCACCACATACTGTACTTACTTCTTAAGCACGGTAACAGGCCTTTTTACTATTTATATGCCTTTTTTAAACTGTGAAAAGGTTTTAACAATTGTTATTCCCCTTGCCTCTCCATTTAAATAAGAGTTTCTGATATAGAAGGAACCTCTATTTTCTCTTTTTGAGTGGGGAAACAGAAGCCAAGATAGGTAAGGAGCCTGTCCAGGCTTCCATAGCTAGAAGCTGGAGGAGAGGGTCACAGCCTGCACCTCCTGACTTGTGGTTTGGAGCTCTTTCTGTTCCCTAGGGGTCAACATGGGTGAGTAGCCCACAGGCCTGTACAAGGCTGGTCAATATACAAGAAGCACTGTGTATTTGGCTGGCACACAGTGTTTTGTTTTGTTTTGTTTTTAAGCCTTGTATGTAGGGCACATACTTGACAGTTATCTGCAGGCTCCACTAATCTCTACCACCAAATCCCTTCTCATATTTCACTACCTGGGTGGCCACTGAAGGCATCTGAAGGTACCCCCCTCCCCATCCCCTCTACATCCTCCTAAAGGGAATAATTTTACTCAACAGAAATAGATGACTCTTGTTGATCCTCTACATGCTGGACAATTTATATGTACTAACTCACTTAATATTCACAACATCTCTACTTTTATCCCCATGCTAAAGATGAGTAAACCGAGACACAGAGTGGTTAAGTAATTTGTCTACATTCTAACATGTGGTAAAGACTGAGAGCTGGAATTTGATTCCAAGCACCCTGACAACAGAGCTCGTAATCTCAACCACTCTGCTGAAGAAAGTCTAGATAGACAAAACGCAGTAATAATAAATTTGGGTGGATCTATTTTGCTAGAGTAGTCATTATATTTTCAAATTTATAAAATCTATCTATAGGTTTATATTTGAAAGAGCAGGATGCTAGAGCATTCATATCCTAATGCAGCTCATCTTCAGCATGAAATATTGTCCATGTATCATGAAAGGTGAATTTCACTACTTTAAAAATGCCAGCCATATGGGATTGATATTTCATGCTAAAACTTAAAACTTTAAGCATTTTTAACCAAATCACCATCTTAATCTTTATTTTAGTCTCCAAATGTTTTTGTGGCGAGTGTAAAGATGAATGGAATTCAAAAGTGGCCATTAAGATTACTACCGCATGATGGAAACTAGAGCCTACTATATAAATCTAAATCCCTCCATAAATTTAAGAAAAGATTTACTGTTCAAAAATAAAAATATAAATCATTCTCATTTTCCAAATCATTGCTGCTGATGATTGTACCCAGCATGGTGAGAGATCACTATATTATTCTGGATGTAGTACTATGTTTAAATTTACCAAGGAGTCTCAACTGCCCACGGGATTTACTACTTCGTGCACTTGCCAAGATAGAAGGTATTTCTGCATAATTCCTGCAGTTGAACATTATTGATGCTCTAAATGCATGGAACATTTAATATGTGTAGCAAGTCCAGCAAGATCAGTTATTGAAATGAATTATAATTTTTATACCAAGTCATTGAAGGTCCAATCAGAAAATTGATCACTTTTGGGGAAACTGTCTCCTTAATCTTTCTTATTTACAGTACAGGATTCACCAGCAGGAGCAATTCACAGTAGGGTCAGATTGTGGTGGGTCCAGAAAGCCAGACTAAAGCATTTGAACCCTTACAGATAACAAGGATCATTTAAGGTGTTTTGAACAAAGTGAGTGACGTGATCAAAGAAATGTTTGGGGAAGGTTAATCTGGCAGTGATATGTAGAATGTTCTCCATCACATGGTGACAAGAAAATGGACGTGTGGACAGAAAACTGTGAATTAACTCATGTCAGCGTCTAAAGAACATACCAAGTTTAGCGGTTACCAATCCAGATTAGCCTCAGGCCCATTATCTTGAATGCTCTGATCACCTTTGAGTCGTAAGTTTTGGAACTCCAGGCCATTCCTGACTGATGGAATTTGTGGATTTCTTTGGAGGCCTGGGGAGAAAGAAGGGGAAGGAAACTGCCATATGATCAGAAACACACCTGTGGGTGTGTTGGAATTGGCACGGAGGAGGACTAGTGAGGCACGTTAAGTCTGAATTCATTGATGACATTCTTTCTGGATCCTTGGACTCTTCTAACTTCCTGTTTCCCTGAGTTGCTCTAATTTTTTCTAGTTTCAACTAGAAAAAGTTTTCTGCACCCTCTGCAGCAGATGCGCAGCCCTCTGGGAAGTTTTGATAGCTTTACACACTGGTACAGCCTGGGCAGGTGTCTATTCTACCTAGTGCTGAGTGTGTGGGCAGGCATTTCTCAAATTAATCCACTACTTATATCTCAAGACGTAAGATAAGTCATCTTCTACAGTGCCATAACGCACAACAGTTGACAAATCACTCTTTCAAAATATTTTCCTAGCCAGTTTGGCTAATAATGTTTCCTTATTATTTACTGTAATAATTATTATTACTATTTTTATTATTTATTTGGGTAATAATGCTCTATTGTTTCAGAAAAATCAATAGAACTTGGAACTGATTCCACATTTTAAAAATTTCATGATTTTGGCCAGGCGTGATGGCTCACGCCTATAATCCCAGCACTCTGGGGGGCCAAGACGGGTGGATCACGAGGTCAGGAGATGGAGACCATCCTGGCTAACATGGTGAAAACCCATCTCTACTAAAAGTACAAAAAAATTAGCCAGGCGTGGTGGTGGGTGCCTGTGTTCCCAGCTACTCGGGAGGCTGAGGCAGGAGACTGGTGTGAACCTGGGAGGTGGAGCTTGCAGTGAGCCGAGATTGTGCCCCTGCACTCCAGCCTGGGCAACAGAGTGAGACACCATCTCAAAAAAAAAAAAAAAAAAAAAAAATCCATCATTTTGTTCTTTATAGTATAGCATGGAGATGTATCTGTCTTAAATCAGGGGTGAGGAAGCTCTTTTCTTTCTTTCTTCCTTTCTTTCTCTTTTTTTTTTTTTTTTTTTTTAGAGATAGAGGTCTCACTATGTTGACCTGGCTGCTTTTTAACTCCTGGCTTCAAGCAATCTTCCCTCCTTGGCCTCCCAAAGTGCTGGGCTTATAGGCATGAAACACTGAGTCTAGCCTGGGGTGAGAAAACTTTTGGCCTCAGGACAGTCCCACCTTGAGATTTCTACTGTACCTGCATGGCCTACCTACAGACTTGAATAACCTGGCTACAAAATAAGTAGGCTGGGCAGCTGAGATCTCAGAATAACATGACTCTCTCTCTCTCTCTCTCTCTCTCTCTCCACTTTGCTCTCTCTGAACTTCCCCTCGTTATTCATTTAACAAACAGTCATTGAGCATCTATGGTATACCAGGTATTGCACCATGTGTTTGGAATGCAGCAGTGAAAAAGGCGGCAAAGTCCCTGCCTTTATTGAGCTCAGAATCCAGAGGGGGTGGCAGATATTGAACGGATTAACAGCTGGATACAGAATTAGAAATTATGACAAGCGCCTTGAAAGAAAACAAAGGGGATGGGTAAGAGAGATATCCAGGGTACCCCTACTTGAGATCAATTGGTCAGAGAAAACCTCTCTGAAGAAGTAGGTTTACACTAGAACCCCCAAAATTAATGAAAACTAGTTGAGTAAGAGGTTGACAGGGAAAGGCGTTACTGACAGAGGGAACAGAAGGTGCAAAGACCCTGAGGAGGGAAAGAGATGCTGCTAAGTGCAAATAACTCAGTGACTGGCTCTCTCTCTCATCCTTCATTATTTCTATTTTTTCCCTTATTACCTAAATATTACACTGTTTCTATCTAGTTTCTTTGTTACTTTCTCCATAAATTAAGGATTATATAAAACACAAACACTTTTAGGCAACTGGGGTGAGATCCAACTTGTGTTTGCTATTTAGAAGCTAGGTAACATTTCTAGGAGGTCATCTGTATGACATAGGGCCAATGAGGGAGAGGGTAATCCTGTGATTGCAAGTTTATTTCAGAACCTCACAGGAAAAGAATCCATTCACTCATGAACACAGAGATCTACTGATACATTTGATGAACAGAGAGACTCCATAGAAGCCACGTTGCAAAGAGGATCAATGGAAACAAAAGGAGAGAGGGATGAACTGGACACTGAAATGTAGAACCTGAATATTAGAGACAATTGTGGTTTATGTAAGATATTCATCTCTGAGAAATTGCTCTAAATCAGGTGTCTGTGATGCCTCACTGCCCTGGGAATACAGAGCCCATTTCAGAAACCGCTAGTTTCCTACCCTCTCTGTCTGTCTTTGTATGAAACCCCAGTTTTGTTTGGAGTGGTCTTGTGCTCAGCTACAAGACTAAATTTCCCAGCTTCTTTTGCAGCTGGATGTGACAAGGTGACTAAATTCTGGCCAAATGGAAATATCATACAAACTTTCCTGAATAATCCTTCAGGAAATTGACCTAGCCAGGGAGCCTGTCTCTTTTGCCCTTTCCTCAGCTTCTTTCTTGCTGCCTGGAATGTAGCTATGATAGCTGGAGTTCTAGCAGTTATATTAGGTCATGAGGTGACTTTAGAATAAAAATTCCATGTCAACAAAGTGCAGCAGAAGGAAGAAGCTTTGAGGCCAGATAATAAAACCTCTATAGCACCCCTTTGCTACTTACTTTGAGATTTCTCATATGTGAATAAAAATATACTTCCATGTTACAGAAGGTAATGTTTTATGTGGTTTCTTTGGTTTTATGCATGAAGCATAGTTTCTAAAATGTGCAGCCAAATGTAACTTGACTCAAAAATCATACGTTTGTTTCAGTTACCTATATGAACAACTATAATTTATTATTATTGTTATTTATTTTATAATTTTTTGAGACTGTCTTACGCTATCACCCAGGCTGGAGTGCAATACCGTGATCTCGGCTCACTGCAACTTCCGCCTCCCAGGTTCAAGTGATTCCCCTGCCTCAGCCTCCGGAGTAGCTGGGACTACAGGCACGTGCCACCAGGCCTGGCTGATTTTTGTATTTTTAGTAGAGACAATGTTTCACTGTGTTAGCCAGGATAGTCTCGATCTCCTGACCTCGTGATCCACCTGCCTCGGCCTCCCAAAGTGCTGGGATTACAGGCGTAAACCAACACACCCGGACCATAATTTATTATTTTTCATGATTCTTTGGGTCAGGAATTTGGGCAAGACACAGTTGGATAGTTCTTTGGCTTCACAGATGCTGGCTGGAGTCATTTGTGTAGATGCATGTATCTGAGAGCTTGGCTAGGGCTGGGACATACATGATGGCCTTCAGATCTCAGGAAACTCTGCCCATGTGACCTCTAAGCATTTACTAGTTTTGGTCGAACTTCCTTCCAGTATGTTCACTGAGTGCCAAGAAGAAGCAAAAGAGAGCTGCTAAGTTTCTTAAGCCTGTGTTCAGAAGTCCCAGAACATCAATTCTATCATCTTCTATTGGTCAAAACACATCACAAGTCCAGACAGATTCAAGAGGAGGAAAGTAGAGTTCATCTCTGTTATGAGCAGCTTGCATGAACAAGAATGGCAGTAATAATTGGTGACCATATTTGGGGACTCTCTACCAAATTAGTTAAAAAAACACTATGGCACCAGCCATTTGAGCCCCTCTACTCCCAAACCATCCCCTGAAAACTGGATAGAAAATGAAAAACTATCAGGAGAACACTATGAGTTTGGTAATAACGAAGCTACACAATATGACAGAGAGAAAGGAGGTCACTACCACCAACAGTGTGGTCCAGGATGTTTGCTAGTGACATCATTGTGGAACAGGAGACAGCAGTGGATGATGAAACTAGCTAGACGAAAAGATTCCAGAGTTGCAGATATTGGTTTGAATTAAACATGAGAACATTCTCTTCTCTTTCTCTTACTTACATTTTGGACCTCAGCATAGACTCTCAAAGAGACGTAAGAGTTTGCTTCCTCTATTTGAAAGATGATCAGGGACACCTAGTGATATAAGCTGTTAAGGTGACCTTCCTAAGTTGCACAAGCTGCTAATGTCCAAGGGACATTTACGTTGCATAAAAAAATTTGCATATTCTTCTTAATTTAAAATAAAACTTATTTATGTATTTTTATATGTATATCTATACATAGGAAAATTCTGAAAAAACATATACAAAATTTAATGGTTACTATACCTGGGTTATGAAATGAATGAATGAATTTGTCTTCTCCTTGCTTATCTATAAATTTTGTATTATTCTATAATGAACATGTATTATTTGCATAATTTTAAAGTTTATTTTTACTAAAATATAAAATTAACTATCTCATACTTCTTTTAAGGAAAAAAATAAAGTTACTTTTCGCTTACAAGTGGCCTTTAATTGATCATTTTTACAGCAAATTGGTAGTCATCCTTGCTAGAAAGGGTCCTGTCATGCCTCAGATCTTCTCAGTATAATCGTAATATTCCTGCACGGAGATTCACAATCCCATGATATACATCTTAGGTGTTGCAATGCCAAAGATTAAAGAAATTTCAAAGGCACAACCAGAAGGTTGAATTATTGAAATGCTAATGAAGACATGTCCTCAGAGAAAATCGCAGGGAGTCTTCAGTTTTTAAGGCTTCCTCTGAAAGACCTTTGCAGAATAAACATGGTGTTCAATTTATGTTTCTCAAAAGGTCTACTGGAATTTGAACTGCTCCTCCCAGAGAGTATTTTCAAAGCAGAAGTTTGAGCATTAACCAGTATAATTTCCATTTGGCACCTACATGATTCATATGTCCAAAATAAGAATTTTTATTTAACTCCAAAACAAATTAATTCACTTAATTAGTCTGCAGGTGTATAGGATGTTGAATGGATTGGGTTGACTCCAGCAGAAGGAATAATATATTGCTAGGAAATGTTGCAACATATTTACATAAAATGTCAGCATTTCTATGTTTGAAAAGATTGAGCTTTTAAAAGATATCACCTCCAAGGAAGTTAAGCTTTTGTATGCTCACTATCAATCTCTTAAATGTCTCTGTGGCAAAGGTGATTATAATCATTTCCTCTGTTACAAAAGCCTATGGACAACAACCAGACATAAATAGCCCAAATGACTGTAAAGTTACCTCTAGATATATTTCAAATATCACATATATATGTATATGTATATGAGTTTATATGTGTTTGTGTGTGTGTGTGTGTGTGTGTGTGTGTGTACCGACAGACAGAACGAAGTATGGATAGATGAATAGATTAGGTAGATAGGAAGATAGATGATAGATACATACATAGATACATAGATATTACACATAAATGGATATAGACATTCTATATACAGTATGCATAAATCTACACAGGCTTTTAAGAAACATATTCATCAGGTGAAAAAATACCAGCCATAACCTTAATTAAAATGTCTCCTTATAGATTAAAAATTATGCAGATTTTTCATATTCTCTTGTTAGTTTGACCTCTAAAATTGTTTGAATGCCATGATGTAACTATCGGAGAAAAATTCAACCTTTTGTGTGACTTTGTGTCACTCCTGGAACACCAGAGAAGAGAGATCAAATACTTTGACCCTCATTACTGATAGTTTTCATGTATAATTAAATGATTTTCTAAAACAAAAAGTTGTCCTGATTAGAAATGTGAACATGGCAGCCTAATTCGCATGTAGCATGCTTGGGCATTTATATGTTGTCACACACCCATAACTATACTGTAGGCTACAATAAATTCTACAGTGGTAATTTCTTGAAACACTGGAAGGGGAATATGTGAGAAATAATAATGAAATGAGAATCCCATTAGCCACCTAAAGGAAAAGAACAGCTAGTGTAAATGCAGTGCACAGCACTTCTAATAGTTTGCCGTATTTTTGGCTATTTTACTGACCATGCTACATAAAATTGTTTGGTGTACGGCCTATCATTTATGTGGTTGAACCCGTTTTCCTCAAACTTTTAGACCAAAGAGCATCCCAAAGTTAGAATTTAAATAACACTGGGTTATTGACAAGATTTTCCTACCCAGCACAAACTCAGAAAACCCATTCCTGGTCTTGCTGAAGGAGCAGGTTCCATGATTTCGTTCTTAGATCTGTTATGGTTACATTACTGTGATAAACAAGTAGGTATTAGAGGAAACTGACAACACATTATGTGCAAAAACTCTGTTGATAAGATTAATCTAAATTTATAGATCCAATATATGTTTCCAGGACAACTAAAGTTTAATAGCAGGGTGATCATGCACATAATAACAAAAAGGTTCTGACAGCTTGATATTTTGAGTTTTATTTCAGAGAAGACAAATATTGTTATTTCAGCATACAGAGACTATGAAGCAATAAGTCTCCAAGCCTTTTCCAAGGTCTCATGCAAATCTAACGCACGGGCAATTTCTCCAATTCCCCATTTATTGATTCATTCATTCACCCATTAAGCAAAACATGTATTGGGCTCTGAGCTAGGCAGGGACTACAGTGAACCAAGTGAAGGGTACAACGATATAGAAAACAAAGCCTCTCCACTACAGCTTTTCACAACTAGTGCAGGCAACCATGCAGTATGTACTGTGATATGTCTGTATGCTCTGGCAGCCAGAGGAAGGAGCAACCTAAATTTGCCTGAAAGAGCTTGGAATGGCCTGAGTAGTGACATTTGAAATGAGATTTATAGGATGAGCAGGAGTTTGCCAAAGAAGAAGGGCATTATAGGTGAAGAAACAGTAGAAACATGGAAGTTTGAAAGAAAATGGAACAAGGAGAACAATTAGCAAAAGGTGCCTAGGAAGAAAGGTAAAGAACATAGAATTAGAAATGAACTACTTAAAAGTTTTTGGACCCAATTGGTATACCGTAATTTAAAAGCTGATAGCTGCCGGGCGCGGTGGCTCACGCCTGTAATCCCAGCGCTTTGGGAGGCCGAGGTGGGCGGATCTCGAGGTCAGGAGATCGAGACCATCCTGGCTAACATGGTGAAACCCCGTCTCTACTAAAAATACAAAAAATTAGCCGGGCGCGGTGGCGGGCGCCTGTAGTCCCAGCTGCTCGGGAGGCTGAGGCAGGAGAATGGCGTGAACCCGGGAGGCGGAGCTTGCAGTGAGCCAAGATCGGGCCACTGCACTCCAGCCTGGGCAACAAAGCGAGACTCCGTCTCAAAAAAAAAAAAAAAAAAAAAAAAAAGTTGATAGCAAGATATAATTTGGTGCTTCAGTGTAAAGACTACTGCACGTCACAGAGTTTTTCACTCTTTGTAAGGTAGGTAGATGGGCCATAGATGTGCTGAGATATTAATCTCCTCACCCCTCCTTGGGTCAGCCAGGAAAGCCTGGGTTGTCACCTCTGCTCAACTTCAGGCCCATCATCTCTGGTCAAAGACAGTCCCTTTCATTTTCCAAGGCACACTATAAAAATATCATTTTCCATCTCTGCCGTGAGGTGGCATGGGTTGTGAATCACTGGCACACCAAGCTGCAGAGCACATATTCCAGGCAAGAGCGAACCCCCTGAAAAATATGAAACAGGAAACTGGTGGCAGGAGTTCTCAGAGACTGAAAGCTGACCTTAGAGCCTATTGGAGTAACCCAGAAAAAAGAGAGTGTCAATCTCAACTGCTTCTCAAAGGAGTCACTCTTGAGTTCCCTTCATGGCATTCTATTGAACAGAACTCACATGTGGCAAGGCTTAGCTTAGAGACATAGAGACCCTGGAATGTCACAGGACTGATTTTTGTAAAGAGGCTCTGGCCAGAATGAAAGATAATATTTAAGTCTAACAATCAGGCACTGGTTCCCAAAATTACTACTTTGAGCAAAGAGGGTGAAACTAAGTCTCTTCCTACCTTTTCAGATTAGAGCACATTTCAAAACAGAAGCTTCCTAAGGACTAAGAGTCCCACAGGCATATGGTTCAGCCTGTGATCCAATTAACTGTCCATGAGAAGAAGCAATTTGACGGAGACCAGAATGTAAACTGCATGACAGTAGGAAGTTGGTGTGTCTGGTGCACTGGTCCTCATTGCCTAGACTAGGTCCTGACACTTTTAGGCATTAGATGTTTGTTGAATGAGGGAGTGACCCTATGATGTTGGTTGCTGACATGCAAATATCCTCTGACTAAATTCCCAGAAAACGTGTTTGTTTTTCTACACAGGGACTATAAACTCAAAATATAGGCAGCCTGGAATATGTATGGCAATTTTTATTTTCTGTACCTACACATATACATACATTTACATATATGTATATATAGAGAGAGGGAGACAGACGCAGACAGGGAGAGAGAGATTGATTTAATTTACTTAGGCTCAATACTACTTATTGAGATGAACGATAGAACTCTATCCTACTTCAGCAACACTCAACACTGATGGCAGAGGCTGCATCTGAAGATGAGGCTGGGAATGAAAACGGCAGCTAAGGAGTGACTAAAGGACCGGCAAAAATGATGAGATCCGGGAGACACAGCATCAGCAGGGCCTTTGGCATCAGCCAAGCCACACGACACATTTTCAAGGTGCATTGTAAGCTACTGGCATCCTCAAGTTAGGAGAGGCCTTGGGGATGGGGAGGAAGGTAGGAATCCAGGAATAACAATGCAATAATGGGTGAGGACTCAGAAAATTGTAATTATCCTCATACTCATGGTACTCTCTGAGACTGCTGGCATGGTTTAGGGAAACAAGGGTTATACATGCATTCACAGTGATTTGAATCTGCTATACTCCAGCTGCACCAACACAGAGCCAGTGAAATGGACCATAGTATGGAAAATATAGTGTGTGATTTACTTCTGTCAACTTGTAAAGCTGAGACAGATTTCTGCAGCTGCATTGGACAAGCTGCAATCCATTGAGCTCATTAAGATGTCAATGACCAATCACAGGGACTGTGTTTTTCAGCAACCCACTTGGGAAGTATCCCTCTCCTTGCTGTGGGCCCATAAAACGTGGGGGTTTCTAGATGCCGTGCACAACTTTATCCACAATCCTGAAGTGCAGAACCTTCTGAAGCCCATTAAAAAAATTTTTTAAAACAAATTTGGTGATTGAACAGATGAATGTCCACTCCCAATTTTTATCTCACTTATTGCAAATAGCCATACGTTTTGCTGCTGAAATTTAATGGTTGGGTGCTGCCCCAGGAACGGCTGGAAGCATTGCATAGTGTATGGGAAATGCTCCAAATTGCCTTTCTAAAACCCTAAACCTTTTGAATTCTGAAGCCCATCTGGCCTTGGGAGCTTTAGATAAGGGATTGTGTACCTGTGTTTCACTTTTCTCCTATAGAGACAGTCTTATTTTGGGTTTAGAAGTATTTTGTAGTAATTATTCTTTCTATTAACCCTCTCTAAACAGAGAGTTGTGTTTCTCCTTTTAAACTCACTTGTAATCGCACATTTCCATGCCAATTCAAAATAAAAAAGTAAGTCATTGTAGATAATACCAAGTGGTTACTACATGCTAGATCCTGTGCTAAAAGCTTTTGATTTGTTTTCTCTTAGTGACAGTGTAACAGGGCCTAAGCCCTGGCATCTTAGTAGAACTACCATGAACACATGCTTACATTCTTCTTGGTTCCTTGATGACCACAGTCACTGAATCTTCTCTGGACATCTGCCTTAGTATTGCTGACTAGCTCCAACAGCTTCTACAGAGGGTCCAACCTGACTCTATGGCATTCCTGAGCCTCTCACAGCACCTTGTTCTTCCCCTTCACAGCATTTATCACATCCACAATTGTATTCTCTTGCTCTGTTTAATGCCATTCTCCCCTCACCCTTGCCCCATATTAAATCCCCATGAGGTGTGGGCTGTATCTAGTTTAGTCACCATAGTGTCTGGTGTATAATAACTGATTTCAGTTGATTATTGCTACATAACAACACATCACCCCCAAATTTAGTGGCTTAAAATATATTGTTTTCAACATTCTGTGGGTTGCTGGGCAGATCCTCTTCTGGCTTCACTTGATGTCACTTATTCAGCCAGATGGTTGTTTGGGTGGGGAAAATCCAAGATGGTCTCACTTACATGTCTGGAAGTCAGTGTTGGATGCTGGCTAGGTTGGCTTCCTTTTGTAAAGGTCTTGGAGTTTCAAGAGAGCAACGGAGAAAGTGTCAGGGCCTCTTGTGGCCCAGGATTAAAAGCTCACGCCCTATCCCCTCTACCACATTCTACTGGTCAAAGTAAGTCACAAGGCCAGTCCAGATAGAAAGGGGTATACACATAGATCCTGTCTTTGGATAAAAGGAGAAGCCAAAGGGCATGCATATTGGGATGGGTGGAATCAGTGGCTATCAAACCACAAATTTACCACACTATACTCTCTGGCCACAAATTAATCATCATTTTTCCACATGGAAAATATATTTACTCCTATCGCAATAATTGCAAAAGTTTCATCCCAGGTATTGTATTAGGCTGGAAATCCACAAGTTTGAGCTTCCCCTCTGGTCCGGATACAAAGGAGCTTTCTCTGTGGAGCTCCTTGGCTTTCATGATCCAGAGTTCTGTGAACCAAAACTACAATGCATTCAACCTCTCTTATTCAAATATCTAAGATGAAATGATGAGACAAAGAAAAAATAACCACAATGAATAATCCTCTTTTTTAAAAAGAGAAAAGACTGGAAGCACATAGCAATCAATGGTCTGAAGCAATTGTGAAATCCAAACAGGTACATGTCCAGGAAGAGGAAATGTTCCCTGATTAGGGCCTATTTCTTATCTCTTGGAGTGGCTCTCTAATTAATTTTATTGGATTTTGGGTCCACACTCTGGATGGTTTGCTTATCCCTCTGAGAGGTCCTTCTTTTTCTGTAAGAAATAGCCCATGACTGCATCTAAGTAGTTTTCTCAACTCACTTTTTTTCTGTAGACATGGAGTCTTCTTTAACTCTGTCCCTTTTAATCCAAATCAATATAGTTCCTTTAAACTTCCTTATGGGATTTCTATGGATCAGACTAAATTCTACTCTATTAGATGACAGCCAGGCTCATTATTCTTGTCAAGGTAGGCCTCTCTCTAAATTTGGATGATGGGCCTATTTGAGTGATGGGTCTGGATTTATAGACAATCATTTGTTTAGATGAGAGGTCAACTAAAAACTCTATAAGAAATCATCTCAGGTTATTTTGTGAGGGCCTTACAGCCACATCCTTCTATTTGATTTTACCATTGAGGCCACATTTTATTGAATATCCTCTGGAATTATATTTTTACCTACATTAAAATTTTCTTTGATAATCTTTTTGAATCCAGCACATTCGGGGTTTTCTATATTTTCTCTAAATTCTGCTTGCAAACTGAAAAGTTGCTTTTTTAGTTAATCTCTCTTCCCACATAATATGGTTTGGGTGTGTCCCCACCCAAATCTCATCTTCGATTGTAGTTCCCATAATCCCCACGTGTTATGGGAGGGACCAGGTGGAATCACGGGGGCAGCTTCCCCCATCCTGTTCTCGTGATACTGAGTTAGTTCTCACAAGATCTGATGGTTTTATAAGGGACTTTCCCTTTCACTGGTCACTTATTCTCCTTCCTGCTGCCATGTGAAGAGGGATGTGTTTGCTTCCCCTTTCACCATGACTGTAAGTTTCCCGTGGCTTCATGAGTCAAATAAACCTCTTTCCTTTATAAATTATTCAGTCTTGGGTATGTCTTTATTACCAGCATCAGAATGGACAAATACAGCACACTTTATTATACATAGCTATACAAAGTTGATTCACACTTGTTGCATGCATCTTGGAAATCTCCTAGCCAGATTCATGAGTTTAAGAAAAATTTCTACCTTCCAAGTTGTAGCAGGCAACATTTTGCTGATTGTTTGGCCACTGTACAACAAGGGTGGCCCTTTCTCCACCCTCCAATAGAAATTTCCTTATTAACTTCCCAGTATCTACTAATCATTGTTTCACTGCCTCTTTAGCTACCAATCACTCCCATCACCAAAGCCAACAGTACATGTTTTGACCTCTATGTACCAATTTCTGTTTTAGTTAACTATTTCAGGGTAACAAACCACCCCACAACCCAGTGGCTTAAACAACGATTTCTTATTTCCTGTACAGTTCTACAGGCTGGCTGGGATATTCATCTACTGGTTTCATGTGCTGGAGGGTCATCTAGCTGGGAAGTTCAACTTGGCTTTATTCACATATCTGACTTTTGATATTGCCCGTTGGCTAGGGAATCTTCATTCTCCTTTATGTAGTTTCTCATCCTCAGTAGGCCAGACTAGCTTTATTTAATGATGATCTCAGGGCATCATTCTAAGAGGGCAAAGACAGAATCTCCAAGACATCTTGAGTCCCAGGCTCTGGAACTTGTACAATGTCACTTATGCCATATTCTGTTGGTAAAAGAGAGTCACAAGCTTCGTCCATATTCAAGGGAGTGAAGGAACATATCTAATTCTGGATGGGAGGAACAGCAGTCACGATGCAAAGGTATATCCTTACTGGAATGGAAGGAATTTGTAATCATTAAAGAACCTATCAGAGTGGTATCTATAGGATAAGTTCATGTTTGATTTTTATCTGGGATTTGAACTTAACCTTACTTAGTCTTTGACCTCTACTGCTTGACTCTGGCTATAACTCCATGGTAGTGTATTAGTGCTCGACTTTGATATCGAACTCATAATATGAGATTTCCCAATGACTGTTTATTCACTAATCTCCCCACCTGCTCAATCCTTGTCAACAATGGAGCCTTGCATGTCCCACTTTTGTTGGTCTCTATGTCATCCTCTAGTCCAATCTGATGAAGAGATAGTCCTGGTTTTGAGTCTTGGATTTACCATTAAGTCATCATGTGACCCTGAACAGGTTATTTAAATTATTTAAAATATCTGCCTTATGATATCTGTAGGACTAAATAGTCTAATGTATTAAAGTTAGTAGGTTAACGAATGTCAGGTTTCTTCTTTCTTCTGTGTCACTAGATAGTAAAGGATATCTAATATAAGATTAAACTATTGATTTGTGGGCAATGGTTGGCCTTTGAAAGTACGTAAATTAGGAATTTACAATAGTATAAGGGGTCAGGGTATTAAATTCTAAGCAACATGTGACTTCTACATTATAGTATGTTCTTCTACATTCTTCTATGTTATATATATAATTTCTGGTATTGTAAAGTATATTAATATAATCCCCATACACTGATGGACTATCCAATTAACCTCTAAAGATATGTTTTGGACACTAGCAAATTAGGGCATTGGACAAAGACTAAAAATTTTGATATTTGATTTAAAAAAAGACACTGAAATAGTCACCAAATGAAAATTCAAAACTTTATCAGAGTTTCCTACATATATTTATTTTTAATTTTATGTTGTTTTTACTTTTACATATATGATACAGAAGGTGCTATCGTCTTCTAGATGCTTTGTGCCTCTGATCCAGCCTTTCTTTCATGTACCATATACAACTGGAGGCTCAGAGTAGTGATGCTAAAAATGAAATGGAGACTAAATATAAAACACATTTCATAATAGGAATAAATGACAGGTCTCCGTGGCTGGTGGATTATAAAGATTAACGGCAAGGGAAAAGTTGAAGATCTCACTACAACCATCATTCAGCTTCACGTCACCCAAATCACATATGCTAGGTCAAATAAATTAAATAACTTGAACCATATTTACATACACTATTTTACAATATATTGTATGTTGAGCTCTCTCCCCTCTGAATTCTTCACATTTTAGCATGAAGTCTTTTATAAACACTATATTCTATTTCATCATCTGATATTTGAAGGAAATATCTAATATCTAATATCATCATCTAATTTGAAGGAAATTCCAAATAAATTTTTTTAAAAAATACTGCTATAAATGATGCAATTGTCCCAATCTGCCACATTTCCCCACCTCACTAATAACCTCTATCACCTTCTGCCACCAACCCTCCACGAGGCCAGGAAAGACTGAGTTACAGCAGACGGGGACTGAGTGTTACAAGATCAGGATTAGGAGGAACCCGGCAGATGGAGGTGGCAATAGCAGTATAAGGAATGAAGGCAAAGACCTGGGAAGACAACAAAATCTGTAGCAAGCACATACAAACATTGAGTCCTGAGAATTGCAGTCGGGATGATGCTGGGATCACAGAGTTGGGAGTTTGCAAGCAGGTGGAAGGATAATCAAAATAAAAGAGGTGTAAGAAGCGAGCTTGGCCTGGGTAACTTCAGGTTCATATATGTAGCTCCCTTTCATAGCAGAGGGGTGGAGCATGGAGGGTCAGATCTTTAAAACACTCGAGGTGAATGCAGAATAGAAATTCAGTAGATACATTTTTTTCTCCTACTATGCTTGATGTTGTATGGCTCTAGGCTTTGAGGACACAATAAAATTTCTCTGTTACCCTATAAGATGGCTTTACCTTAGTAAGACTCCACGGTCAGCCCTGAACTCACAGGAAAATTAATGGCCTTTGCGGTTACTTATTTGACAGTTTAGACGTATGTCCGTAAAGGCAGTGGTAAGCAGAAGCTAGTTCCTTAGACAGTCATGACTCAAGTGAACTTAACTATATGGCAGAAGTAAGGTTCAAGGTTTAAGATCTGCAATGAAGTCCTCTAGCAAATTCCATAAAACGAAAAATAATCAACTATGACCCATGTGCATCTAGAATGCTATGGAAAAGATACTCAGTTTGGCTTTCTATAAGGTACTTTATCCAACTGAAATACACCAGCTTGGTCTCCCAGTTTGAACTGAATATATTCTGTCAAATAGTGGTGTCCTCACCTAAGACTAATATCATCAAAGTGGTGTTTTTCTTTCACACATTTTTGAGGCCAGGAACCCTTTCGATAGTGTTTTTAATGCCCCAGAACTGCAAAACATGTGGGATCTGAAGCTAATGGAGCAAATACAAATGAAACATGTCCTCTGTGACCATACTTTTCTTCCAAAGACCCTAGAGATTTGAAACATGGTTTGAAAACCAGTGGACTAAGACAATGAATTAAAACATCCCTTCTTTTCTCTTGAGATATGGGTTTAGCTCCAGTGTAGGGATCCAAGGGAGACAGTGTCAACTGGTCTTTTGATGTTTACTGCAAGCTTTCTGTTTTTCCAAAGGCAGATGAGTTTACTGAAAAGGCATGAAGTGACAGCGTCTAAACACCACCAAGGTGCTTAATCTTCTGAGCCCTTCTCTGGTAAATTATATGCTATTGAAATTAAAGTACTATGAGAGCTGAAGCATACATAAATACACACATTTATCCCAGGAATAACAAACTTCTATGTTATCTGTCTTTTTAAAACACACCTGATCATTATTTCATTCTTCTTCAGATAGTACATTTATGAATGTATCTTTGGGGATGCAGGTGGTATTCTGAGTCATCTAAAAAATAATTCATGTAGCACAGACAAATTTTTTTCTTTGGCACGAAGCTCAGCCTTGGATTCCAACAGTAATTCAACAGTAAGAATCCAGCATAAGAGTTTTTAAGTGGGCCACAGAAACCTCCTCTTAGTAATTTGTACTCTTCCTCTTCTATGCCTTGAATAGGAGAGCATGAGAAGGACCCATACTTTGCAATTTGAGGCAATCAATGTGTATATCCTATTTAATTCTGAATCTAAAACACTATTACACATTATTTTCCTAGGGCTTCATATCCAGAAAGATTCGCACTTTTTAATTGATCTTATGAAACTCAACAAAAGCTACTATGCTTGTTTAAAAAAAAAAAAAGAAAAAGAAAATCCTCTAGTGAACATGTAATAGTGAATTCTAGAAAGCCAGATAATTTCTTTGCTTAATAATAGTTTTCTTTCCTCTTGGCTGCAGATTCTCATAACTAGCACCATGCCAAACATTCAAAGATTGGATTATGGCCTGTCGTACTTGATTATTTTTGTCAGCATGCTGACCCGGGTGCCCTTTTCTTGTGTTGTTCCTTCTGTTTCCATTTTTCATGTCATCCAGCTTTTCATCTTGTCAATCAGCTTTTGACTTCCTGATTAAAGTGTCTGTCACAGGAGCAGCCTGGTCTCCAGTCAGTTGTTTAATTTGTTCCTCATGGCATCCAATTGAGTTATTCATCTGGCCCAGCTGTTCCCAAGTGCTTCCAGCATCACTTTTTCATGTGTTTGGGTTTAACCTCTATATCTATGTACAACAGTGTGAATTGTTCCATTCATACTGTTGACTGTGGATTGCTTCGCCTTCCTAATGCCTTGACGCTACTAGGCTGGCTGCTACACTGTGGCCAAACCGACAGAGAAGCAATATTTCAATCTGATGTTATGGTAACAAGTACAACTAAACAGACTAGTTTTCAAGAATTACAGCAGGCCCTCTTTTTAACAATTAGGACGATGTAATGGAAACTCTAGATTGTTCAGATTTAGATCCACCCAAAAATAATGTTGATGGTGCTTGGCAGAGGAAAGAAAACATTCATCTGCCAACATTGCGGATATCGCCATGAATGCTCCAGGATCTATTTGTTGCATTAGGTGACATGAGATACTCGCTTGGCCTGAATTGATGCAGATATCCAACTGGAAAAATGAAATTAAGTAAATCTGCTGAGTTTGCAATGCTAAAACTTGTCTTCCAGTGGTTAGATGATTTATATTATGCAACATTCAAGAAGCCACATAATGCAACAGGAAACTGGACGAAAAGAAAACTAGGGTACATTTCCCCACTCTTCCCTTTTAGCCACTCAAACCTAATCAATTCAAAATTCCAGTAGATTGTTTATGAGTGAGCCATTCCTTCCTGCTATTCCTATCATGTTTCTCCTGTACCTCCTACAAACTTGAAATGGTAATTCCATTACAGCAGTCATGAAAATAGCCAGAGACCATGTGCCTAGGACTCAAAAGAATGTAGAATGATGAGTCTAATGAGAATCAGACAGCAAACTGCACACAACTTCACAACCTACCTCCCATTTTGGTTCGATTTCATGGAAATATTTGTAAAGAATCCAGTTGCTCCTCAAAGAATATGCATTCATTTCCTTGGGTTATTAATGAAAGATATATTAAAGTAGAAATCCTGAAGAGAGGAAAAACGTTTGTAGCATATCTGGGGAAGGCTATTATTGTCAATTAAGCAGAAAAAAGTAAAATAATTTTGCTGACTATTAGTTTTTACTATTTGTAACTTTCTCTGCAAAGCATGATACTATACTAATTCATATTACTAATAATAACGCTGAAACTTATTTATAGCAGTTTAATATATTTCATTTTTTAATTAGAAAAACTGTTCCAGTAAATTTGTACTTCAACAGGTAAAAATAATAAAATATTTAGGGGTCATAAATCATAAAGAATAATGTAGTTTGAAGTCTGTATTCCTGGTTTTGCTCTGGTCAATAGGCCTCCCGATGTAGGTTTTCCATGAGGCATTTCTCAGGAGAATAGTTTTTCAATTTCTTCCTTGTGAGGTCTTCCTTGTTACCTCGGGTGGATTCACTTTTCCAATTTTTACCAAATTCACATCTTTGAAGGACTATCCCCCATGAGTCTTTCCATTATCCTCAGTGGGGTGAATACAATTAATCTGTACTCAATCTTCATTCCATACTGTTCCTTGTGTGCCTTTCTGTGCTGCAGAAGCTATGAAGTTAAAAACCACTTTTGCTTGACTCCTTTGCAGCTAGGACTTCAGATATGCTTTGAGTTTATCACATCAGCTACACTTGTGAAAGATTTGGAAAGTGAAATTGAGGCAAAAGTGACTATTTTACCACTTCTGTTTACTACGTTGGCAAGCACAGTCCTGGAAATACTGGGTTTTGCTGTAGTAGTGCTAACAGATATTCCTGATATCAAAAGGCAAGGTGAGGGACAATTACTGCATGCTGAGAAAGCATGATTATGAAGCCAACAAGTGTGGATGCAACTCCCTGACCTGAATCACACCTAAAAATTGTGCCTCTGGAGTGTACAGTCAAAGTGGTGGATTCCTGGTTCCCTATTTCTGATTGTGGCTCCCTGGTGAGCCAGTTCTATGTTACTGATCTGTGAGTTGCTCCTGGAGTTCTAACATGGAGACTGCTCTTCTAGTTCTTCCACTGGTTTGCAAACTCCTAATTCCCGGTATTAAATCCCCTTCTTATTTAAGTGATTTTTAAACTGAAAATACATTCTGATTGATGCTATTTCTTCCCACATTTTCTGAAATCCCTCGCTTTATTATCAGTAGCATAGTGCAAAGAGTAGATGCTTTGGAGTCATATAATTATTAGTTACATGACCTAGGATATATTTATGAACTTATGTGAGTCTCAGTTTTCTATTTTTACAAAACGAGTAATAATACTTCAATGCTCAGTTGATAACAAGGACAACATGAGATATGTCAAGCACCTGGAACACTGATTTAAACACTCAACAAATGTCAGCATCCTTGTTTAAATTTGAACAGTTTCTGACATAGTATTTTCCACTAAGCTAATCAAGGATTGCATACAGTGAAGAAGACAAACGCTATGGGACAATATTGTTATTGTTTTAAAAGCACATTCCTGTGTCAATCTGCAGCCAATGAACCAATGACTTGTGAAAACCTGTACTGTGTTTTACACAGGGAACTGAAACCACTGAGATTTTAGGTTGCTATACTCAACTTTTTGGAAAATCAAATAAAATACATTTTATATGTATTCTTTGGGAGTAAAGAATACCAGGTGTTACATACGTACATGCTTAACACCATCAAAAAAAAAAAAAAAAAAAAAAAAAAAAAGAGATGATCTTCAACCTGAGAAAGAGCAAGTTAAAGATTATTGTAGAATTTGAACCCTATCTCCAAATAACCCAAACTTAGGGACATTTTTCAGTTGTAACTCAACAAAATAGCACTCTTATTCTTTTGGACAAAATAATTGGATTTGCAGTTATCATTTCCCTTCAGAAGGAATTCATCCTAGCTGCATGATGCACTAAGTATTTCAGAAGCTTCCTCAATCTTTCTAAATAGATATATGAGGAAAAATACATAGATGCACACACACAGACACACACACACACACTCACACATACAAACATAAAGAAATACCTGGATGTTAGAAGTAAAAAATGAATCTAAAATCCAGCAAGTACATGTGTTAGAAGATACTGTTGTGTGACTCATGCCTATAATCCCAGCACTTTGGGAAGCCGAGGCAGGCTGATCACCTGAGGTCAGGAGTTCGAGACCAGTCTGGCCAATATGGCAAAACCCTGTCCCTACTAAGAATACAAAAAAAAAAAAAAAAAAGATACTGTTGTGACCTGGAAATTGGCTTTAATACCTAGAGGATTAACTTTAAAACTCAGTAAGTGTCATTAAAAGAGATGGCACTCTGGGCATATTTGAGTAGGAAGGTAGAAATGAGAACCTTATAAGCCCAAACAATCAAGGATTTCATCCTCAGTGACAATAGATACTGGAAATGCATACCCATTGGCCCAGGGAAATGGCAAGGAACCTTGCCTCTGTATGGGAATATGAGCCAAGAAAAAAAATACTACTACCATGAAAAATTGATACAAGGAGCCATGAGCAAATGGAGATTGATTCTGCACAATTTGGAGGGGCATGGAAACCCCTTCAAACCAGGAAGTATGTGGAAAAAAATCAATCCCAGACATCTTGTGTAAATAAATGCAAATTCAAAACTCCTTTGGAGAAATTCTCTCCCTATCTCTCTCCCTCTCTCCTCTCTCTCTCTCTCTCACACACACACAGACACGCACACACACACACACACACACACACACAAAATCCTTATTTCTGATGACCTCACAATTAAATATTTTTACGAATATACAAGGGAACAATCCCCCATCAGCAAGATTAAATAAACATAATCCCCAAATTTGAGATTACAAAAAAGTCTGAAAATATATATAAAACTAAATATGTTTAAAGTGATAACAAAAGGAATAGAAACCATAAAGCAAGAATAAAACACTATCAAAAAGCAAATTAAAAAACACCAATGACACTAAAATAATATATTTATAGTTTTGAAATTAAAACTCAATGGACAGGTTAAAAAGCAGATCAAATACAAGTCAAAAAAGTATTAAAATAGAAACATAAGATAAAATAAACAGGCACCTAATATAATTTCTGGGACAGATTAGAGATAATGGTAGCAGGACAGAAAAAATCTTAAGACCTTTTCTAAATGACACATATCTTCAGATTCAACAATCATAACGATTGAAGAGAAGAACAATGATAATTCCCATCTCTACAAGATGCTGGAATGCTCTTCCCATATTCCCTTGATCCCCCACTCCCATATTAGCTCCAGGTGTGACTTCATTCCCAAATCCAGTACCCGCAACTTTCTGGCAGAGTGCTGTCCTCAGGTTGTGGGAGCCTAAATACCTTTCTTTGTTCATGAAGAATCAGAGTAACTGCAAATTCACATTCTGTTCCTTTAAGGACAGCCTTTAACTTATTCCTGATGGTTCAGCATATAGGAATAGGATATCCACCATGTACCCTGATTGAGACAGCTATGAAGTATGACCAAAACTGATTCCAGTGGGAAAAATTTCCTGAGTTAATGAGACTAAGTTATCCTGTCTGGAACTTTGCTAGAAGTCACAGTGTTGCTTGGCTTCTGTCCACTTCTTGTCCTGTTATTTCCCTATCCATTTTTCCTGGGAACATTTCTTTAAAAAAAAAAAGACAGAATACTACTACACAAATCCATACCCTTATATCTGCTTCTGGGAAACCCAATCTAAATACAATCTAGACACATTGCAATAAAATTGCAAAACTTTAAAGACAAAGATAACATCATCGTGAACAATTATATTTTTCAAGTTATCTACACAGAAACAACAAGTAGACTAAGAGCGGACTTTTTCCAAAAAAATCCAAACAAAGGAATAATATCTACAAACAAAAATCTTCAGCCTTGAGTTTAATACCCAGCTAAACTAAGAGTAGGGGTAAAATACAGTTATCTCCCTAAGAAATACATGACAGGGTAAGTAAATAACAATTAATTATAGAAAGAAATGCTAACTACATTTTTAATGAAAAATTGGAAAAGGAAGAAAAGAGAAGAATAAGAAACAATACCTAGCAAAAAATATAGGAAGCATGTAGGTCAAATTAAATATAATTAACCACATATAATAAATAATAATCATTAATTGAACATATACAAAAAGATATAAAATGAAACTTCTATAGAAAAACAGAATCTAAGATTCCAGGAATGGAGTTGGAGTGGGTATAATGTGTGATGATTGTGATGGAGTTAAAACATTCTAAGATTCTGGTATTGACCAGGAGAAAGAGAAAGCTATTGATTAGCCTTAGACTTTCTAGGTCAAGTGTAGAAATTAAAATTCAAAAACTGCTGTGGGAATAGAAAAAGAATGGATATTTAACATATAAATCAATACAGAAGAAAGGGTAATAAAATAAAATTGGATCAATTCAATGTAAAGCAAGAAGAGAATTCAATAAAATAGCAAGGAAAATCATAGAAAATAGCAAAAGTAAATACAGTTGTAAAAACGTATTTAGATGTGTGAGAAATAATAATAAATGTAATTATTGGTGGATTAACCAATCCAGACAAAATAAAAGAGGGTCCCCAGAAAGTCAGGTGTTTTAAAAACCCAGCTGCATTTTTTTTTTTACTAAGTCACACCTAAATCATAATACAGCAAGGCTGAAAGAAAATAACAGAAATAATCCCCAGTAAATAATATCAAAAAAGCCTAGAATAGTCACAACATTCATATAAAACAAAACATATTTTGAAAAATAATTACTGGTAATACAGAAGATTACTTCCTAATTATCAAAGAAAGATTTCCTAGGACTACATAATCCTAAATTTATGTAATCCTTACAAAGAAATGTCAAAATATGTAATGTAATGATATCAAAAATCACAGGGAAAATTAACAAGTTACATAGTGTTCAAATTTAACAAACCTCTCATTAATAAATCAAAAAGATAAAAAAGTACTAAGAATATTAAATACACCAACAACCCAATTAACAATTTTAGTCTAAAGAACATATATAGAATCCTATTACAGAGTTAGAGAATATAACTTAAAATATACTTAAAGTTAGAGACTATTCTTTGTTTTTAAGTATACATGGAGCTATATGAAAATTGGATGCAAAGATACAGAAACCAAACGACTCTATGAAGTAACAAATTGGTAAAATATAGACTTCATTCTTTTAATGTAATTAAGACAAATTGAGATGTGTTTAAAAAATAAATAACCTTTCAAGGAAGAAAAAGATTAGAATGTAATATTATATCATATGTAATCATGTATCAACAAATTAGGTAGCTTAAATGAGATGGACAAATTCTTAGAAAGATATAAACTATTGAAATTGATTCATGGAGAAATTAAATATCTGAAAAGTACTATAACAAGGGAAGGGAGTAGGTGGGCCAGCTGCAGGGGCTCATGCCTGTAATCCCAGGACTCTGGGAGGTTGAAGCAGGCAGATCACTTGAAACCAGGAGTTCGAGACTGGCCAACATGGTGAAACCCTGTCTCTATAAAAATACAAAAATTAGTAAAAATACAAAAATTAGCTGAGCTTGGTGGTGCACCTGTAATCCCAGCTAGTCAGGAGGCTGCGTCAGGAGAATCACTGGAACCCCAGAGGCAGAAGTTGCAGTGAGCTGAGATCTTGCCACTGCACTCTAGCCTAGGCGACAGAATGAGGCTCTGTCTCAAAACAAACAAAAAACAAAACAAGGGATTAGAGATCAAAATAATAAAATTCCCTCAAAGAAAAGCCCAAGACCAGCTTTGCTGGTGAATTCTAAAAACACTCAAAGAAAAATTAACACTGATACTTCACAAACGCTTAGAAAAACACAAGAGAAGCGATCACTTTCCACCTTATTCTATGAGGCCAGTATTTACCTGTTGCAGAAACCAGAAAAAAACTACATATGAAAAGAAAACTTCAGACCAATATCTTTTAAAACTATAGATTTTTTAAAATCCTAAACAAAATACTATCAAACTGAATCCAGCAACATATGAAAAGAATTATATAACATCACCAAGTAGATTTATCACAGGAATTCAAGGTTAGTTGAACATACAAAAATCTGCCTGAATACTATGGTGTCATAATAACAGAATAAGGGACAAAAAACCCACATGATTATCTCAATAATTGCATAAACGCAATTGAAAAGATCCAATACCCTTTCATGATAAAAACACTCAAAAAAAAACCAAAAAAACAAAAAAACAAAAAAAAAACAACTAGGGGTAGAATGGAACTTCCGCAACATAAATGCTCCTCAACAAAGCATTTATGAAAAACCTACAATTAATAAAAATTAATGATGAAAGGATAAAAGCATTCTAAGATCAGGAATTAAGATGATGATACCCATTTGTGTCACTCCTCTTTACTATCATGCTGGGGATCAAGCCAGAACAATTAGGTAAAAAAAGGAAGTAAAATGTGTCCAGATTAGAAAGGAAGTTAAACTATCTCTGTTTGCAGATGATGTGATCTTGTATATAGAAAATTCTAAAAGTTCAATAAAAATTTGAGAACTAATAGTCAAGTTTAGCAAGGTTGTAAGATACAAAATCAATACACATACATCAATTTTATTTCTATACACTAGCAATTAGCAAACTGAAAATGAAACTTTAAAAATCCTATTGCAATAGTGCTATGGTTTGGATATGATCTGTTTGGCCTCACCAACTCTCATGTTGAAATGTGATCCCTAATGTTGGAGACGGGCCTGGGTGTTTCAGGGTGTTTGGGTCACGGGGGCAGATTCCTCACCTAATAGCTTGGTGCCATTCTCACAGAAATGAGTTCTCACTTCTAGTTCTGCCCAGAAGAACTGGTTATTGAAAAGAACCTGGCACCTCCTCCTCTTCTCTCTCTCTTACTTTGTTTCTTGCCATGTTATCTCTGTACATTCTGATTTCCCTTTACCTTCCAGCAGGAGTGGAAGCAGTCTGAGGCCCTCATCAAGAGCTGCCATGCTTTTTTGCACAGTCTGCAAAACCATGAGCCCTGAGCCAAAGAAACCTCTTTTTTTTCTTTTAATAAATTATCCAGCCTCAGGTATTCCCTTATAGCAACACAAGTGGACTAAGACAATTAATATCAAAAAGAGTAAGATCCTTAGAAATAAATTTTTCAAAGAAGTATAAGCCTTTACACTAAAAAAATTTGTTGAAAGAAATAAAAGAAGACAAATAAGTGGAAAGACATTCTATTTTAATGGATTGAGAAACCAAAATTTTTTAAGATGGTAATACTCTTCAAAATGATCAACTGATTCAAGACATTCACTATTAGCATTCCAGCTGCTTTTTTTGCAGAACTTGGCGTGGTGAACCTAAAATTTATATTAACATGCAAGAGAATCAGAATAACCAAAATAGTCTTGAGGAAGAATACAGTTAGAAAACTCACACTTTCTGATTTCAAAAGTTATTCCAAACTGCAATAATCAAGACAATGTGGTACTGGCATTAGAATAGACATTCAAACTGATGGAAATGGACAGAGAGTCTACAAAGAAACCCTTGCCTACATGGCCAACTGAATTTGACAAGGGTGTTCAAATTATTCAATGGGGAGAGGATAATTTTTTTTTCTTTTTGAGACAGAGGCTTGCTCTGTCGCCAGGCTGGAGTGCAGTGGCGCGATCTCAGCTCACTGTAGCCTCTGCCTCCTGGGTTCAAGCAATTCCCCTACCTCAGCCTCCCAAACAGCTGGGACTGCAGGCATGCACCACCACACCCAGCTAATTTCTTTGTATTTTTAGTAGAGACGGGGTTTCATCAGGTTGGCCAGGATGGTCTTTATCTCCTGACCTCATGATCTGCCCACTTCAGCCTGCCAAAGTGCTGTGATTATAGGCATGAGCCACCACGCCCAACCAATTTTTTTTAACAAAGAGATATTTACATGCAAAAGAATGAAATTGAACTCCCACCTCACGCCATACACAAAAATTAACAAAAGATGGATCAAACATCTCAATGTAAGAACTAAAACTGTAAAACTCATAGAAGAACACATAGTTAAAAATCTTCTTGACCTTGTATTTGGCAATGGTTTCTTAAATATGACACCTGAAGCACAAATACCCAAAAAGGAAAAAAAATAGGTAAGTTGGACTTTATCAAAATCAACAAATGTTGTGCTTCAAAAGACACCATTAAGAAAATAAAAAAGACAACCATGGAATGAAAGAAACTCATCTGATGAGACATATTAAGATAACGTAAAGAAATTTAAAAAAAAATTAAAATCTGAGCAATTTGAATTAGTATTTTTCAGAAAAAGATATATAAATGGCCAATAAGTACACAAAAAGATGCACAACATCATTTGTCATTAGGAAAACTAAAACTGTGATGAAATACCACTTCATACTCACTAGAGTGGCTGTAATTTTTAAAATAGACAATAAAAAGTGTCAGCAAGTATATTAGTCCATTTTCATACTGCTATGAAGAAATATCTGAGACTGGGTAATTTATACAGAAAAAGAGACTTAATGAACTCACAGTTCTACATGGCTGGGGAGGCCTCACAGTCATGATGAAAGGCAAAGGAAGAGTAAAGACATGTCTTACATGGCAGCAGGCGAGAGAGCATGTGCAGGGGAATTGCCCTTTGTAAAACCACTGGATCTCATTGGACTTGTTCACTATCATGAGAACAGCACAGGAAAAACTTCCCTCATGATTCAATTACTTTTCACCAGGTCCTTCTCATGACACATGGGGATTATGGGAGCTACAATTCAAGATGAGATTTGGGTGGGGACACAACCAAACCATATGAGCAAGGATGTGGAGAAATTGCAAACCTCATACATTACTGGGAGGAATATATAATATTGAGTCACTTTGGAAAATAATTTGACAGGTCTTCAAAAAGATGAACATGGAATTACCATATGATAGCAATTCCATTCAATGCCCAAGAGATTGGAGACATATTTTTACACAAAAACATGTATATAAATGTTTATAGCAGCATTATATATACAGCCCCGAAGTGGAAATAACACAGATGCCTATCACCTGATGAATAAATAAATGTTGTATATCCCTACAATGGAGTATTATTCAGCAATAAAAAGGAATGACATACTGACACATGCTACACTATGGATGAACCTTGTGAACATTGTGCAAAGTGAAAATTGCTAGACACAAAATGCCCTATCATGTATGATTTCATTTATATGAAATTAAAGATAAGCAATTCTATAGAAACGGAAAGTTAGTGGCTTCCTGGGACTAGGCGGAGGGAAAAATGCGAAATGACTGTTAATGGGTACACAGTTTATTTTTAGAATTATAAAATTGTTCTGGAATTAAATATTGGTGAGTTGCACAACCTTGTGAATATACTAAAAATCACTGAATAGTACATTTTGAAAGAGTGAATTTTATGATACGTTTATCATATCTTAATTTAAAAATTATAAAAATGAGAAAAGTATTATTCAAAAATTTAAAATAATGTATGGATCAAATTAAAATAATCATGGAAAATTAAATATGCTTAGAATTAAGCAACAATGTTTTCACTTAAAGAATACAGCTTAACTGTATTTATTAAAAAATGTATAGCCTTCAAGGAAAATTTTAGAATAAGACTGAAAATTAAAGAGCTAAGCATTCAACTAGACAGGTTGCAAGCCCAAAGAGAGGTAAAAGGAAACAATAGTGAGGATGGAAAAAAGAAATAGAAATCAAAGAAACAAAAGTAAAATAAATAAAACAACAACAAAAAATAAAATCCAAATGCTCCTTTTGGGGGAATAATTAATAAAATAAGAACTCTTTTTGTAATACTGATTTAAAAAAGAAATACTTGGGAGGCTGAGGCAAGAGAATCTTGAACCCAGGAGGCAGAGGTTGCAGTGAGCCAAGATTGCGCTATTGCACTTCAGCCTGGGCAACAAGAGCGAAACTTCATCTAAGAAAGAAAGAAAGAACGAAAGAAAGAAAGAAAGAAAGAAAGAAAGAAAGAAAGAAAGAAAGAAAGAAAGAAAGAAAGAAAGAACGAACGAACGAACGAATGAACGAAAGAAAGAAAGAAAGAAAGAGAAAATACAAATATTAGTCCCAAGAAAAGAAATATTTTTAAAAGACTGAAAAATTCCCAATATTTTAAAAAATACTAAGGGCATATGATGAAAGTCTTTATAAGTTTATAAACACATTAAATAAATGGACAACTGCATAGAAAATTATAATTTATAAAAATTGACTCAAAAAATTAATAGAAACCTTGGGTAACCCTATAACTAGAAAAAAAATGAAATGAATAAAGGTTTTTTTGTTTGTTTTTAAAATCTACTTACAGAAGCAGATACAAAATTAAATTTTTATATCATAGCCATGATGCAGTAACTGGTACCAGGCTTTCTCACCTAATAAACAACTAGAAAACAACCTTTCTCATTGACTGTGCAATGGTCATTTCAGGATTGTATTCATGAAAGAAGTAAAACAAATAAAGTAAGTCCAGCTTATTGCCTGGAGATGGTCTACACTAGATGTGACTACCATCATGTTATCAATACAGTGGCCTAGCATGATATTCTCTGTAACGTCAAGATGTTGAAGTCCCTGATGATTATATTGTGAAAAGGCAATACAGTTAATATAGCACTTAATCAAAACTACAAATATCCTCTGTTTTCTCTCCTAAAAGAAAACAAACTATTGTTTATCCTACTTTGTGGTAAGCATTAGAAATTACCCATTCAGCGACAGGCATGGTGGCTCATGCCTGTAATCCTAGCACTTTGGGAGGCCAAGGCAGGCAGATCACTTTAGGTCAGGAGTTCGAGACCAGCCTGGCCAATACGGTGAAACACCATTACTAAAAATACAAAAATTAGCCAGGTGTGGTGGCAGGCGCCTTGTAGTCCCAGCTACTCAGGAGGCTGTGGCAGGAGAATTGCTTGAACTCAGGAAGTGGAGGTTGCAATGAGCTGAGATCACGCCACTTCTCTCCAGCCTGGACAACAGAGTGAGACTCTGTCTCAAAAAAAAAAAAAAAAAAAAAAAAAAAATTACCCATTCATCAGATCATTTGCTGCACACAAAGCTGCAGAGGCTGAAGAGATCTACTTTAGTAAAGATACAACCTTAGCCCAACAGCTGTAATTGTAGCTACACTTGACTAAGTTTATGGTAGTACATTTTCATGTACAATTATTTATATGATTTTTGCCAGAGCCATACTGGTGAATTAAATAAGGAAGTGATCGGCACCACCACTACTACATCGTTTGTCTTTTAAGGTGGCATTAAACTCTGACATTCCACCCAGGATGTCATATTGCTTCTAATTTATCATCTTGGTGAAGGTGAGTGGGGCCATTTGTGAGCTTCCACTTGGCCTTCCTCATATAAGCACCACGTGCTAACCGACTGCACCACTGGAGCCACTCCACTTGGCCTTTCCTACCATAATAGCTCTTATTTCATAAGCCAAGGAATGATGTTAGGGTTTTGCCAGAAAGAGATAGTGTGTGAACATATTGTGCTCTAGGAGATTGGGGAAATGATCATAGGATGGGACCACGGACCCAGTGGAGCAGTGTGAGGTATACTCAGGCCAGATTCTACTTATCACTCAGCTTCTGTATCTACCCTATTAATCAGGAACACCAGGGTGCCATTTTGGGCTCCATGGTATCAGTGTTAGGTCATACACTATATGAGAAATCATAATTTTCCATTGTGGTGACTGATAGCTGTTGTCCCATACGCTTTTTAATTTTTACTTTTTGGCTTACATGTACATAAAACAATTCCTTCATTGTGTGACGTTCTATTTTGCCCCCAGGAACAACATAGTGTGTTAGCCATTGCCACAAATCCCAGAGGGCCTCAGCAACTAGGCCACCTTTTTGGCTGTGCTACTTGTTATGATAATTATGGCCATTTGCCTCTAAAAGTTAAGCGCCACCACCTGGCCTCAGTAGTCACAGGCTGTCTCATCCCCTGAGTGGACTGGAGTGAAGTGGAATTCTAGAGCAGCATCTGCTGTTATTAACTCTAGCCTACAGAGGACAGTCACACACGACCTTGTCAACAGTATTTGTGTCATCTTCACTAGCACAGCTAGGATCCTCAGGCTTCCTCTGGGGAACATCCTGCTTGGAGTCCTTTACGAATTGTTGGAACACATCTCAGAAGTGTCTTACTGGACAGTAAATAAGCTTGGTGTATTTTCTACAATTCCCATCTTCCACTAGTTACAAAATAATGGAAAGCAGGGCCTGGAAGAGATATTGTATACTACGTTCACAGCAGCATTATTGACATTATCTAAAACATGAAAGCAACCCAATGTCCATTAAATAATAAATGGACGACAGCACGGAATATTACAATGGAATATTATTAGACAAAGTAATACAATGGAATACTGCTCAGCCTTAAAAAGAAGAAAATTCTGCAATATATTACATATATGAATCTTGAGAACATTATGCTAAGGGAAATAAGCCAGTCACAAAAATGATAAATACTGTATGATTCCACTTATGTGATATACTAAGAGTAATCAAAAATCATAGAGACAGAAACTTAGAATAATGGTTTCCAGGGCTGGAGGGAGGGGAAAATGGGAAGTTAGTGTTTAATGGATATAGAGCTTTTTTTACAAGGTGGAAAAAGTCATGGAGATGGATGGTGGTGACGGTTGCACATTGAATTGTACACTTAAAAGTGGTTAAGATGGTAAATTTTATATTATGTGTTATCTAAACAACATAAAACAAAAGAAAACAATACATATGCTTGAATCCAACCCAAGGAAGATCAGCTTCAGTAGCTCTGGGGCAGATTCCTAGAATTTTTTTAAAAGTTCATTGAGTGATTTCAATTCATATTCAATTTTGGGAACCACTAAATTAATATACATTTCTTTCTCTAAGAAATGTAAGCTGCATCCTAGTTTTTGGTTCTATGATTAGAAGTTAAGCAGTTCACTTTTAAACATTTTTACTAAGTTATAGCATAATGACACGTCCTTTATTTTTGAAGCAATGAAGAAATATTTTGGATTTTCTGTGAAATCATTGTTGAGTACCTTGTCAATTGTTATGCATTATCATTTATAAATGATATCTTGTAAGAAATTACATTTAGGCCGGACACGGTAGCTCATGCCTGTAATCCCAGCACTTTGGGAGGCTGAGGCAGGTGGATCACCTGAGGACAGGAGTTCAACACCAGCCTAGCCAACATGGCGAAACCCTGTCTCAACTAAAAAATACTAAAAATTAGCTGGGCGTGATGTCGGGTGCCTGTAATTCCAACTACCTGGGAGGCTGAGGCAGGAGAACTGCTTGAACCCAGGAGACAGAGGTTGCAGTGAGACAAGATTGTGCCATTGCACTCCAGCCTGGACAACATTGCGAGACTCTTTCTCAAAAAAAAAAAAAGGAAAAAGGAAAAAAAAATTACATTCATACTTTAGTGCCAAGAAAAAAAATCTGTCCTTCTGAATAACAGATATTTTTCCTTTTATCAGTCTATATTTATTATGTAAGTAATTATGCATACGTGTTTGCTTCGGGAAAAAAACTCAAAATGAAATTTAATACTTCTGTTTTTTAAAAAGTTCATTATTCTTATTTTAATAGCTTTAACATAGATGTATCTTTTAATAAAAGCCACCTCAAATATTTTATAAAACCAAGTTTGATGTGAATAAATGATGATGATTATGACAGCTGCCATTTTGAGGGCTTTTACCACGTGACTGTATAAACTTAATAATTTTTAAAAATTTAATACTCAGCTCACCCTCATAAGGCAGAAATTATTGTCATTTTACGGAAAGTAAGTTAATTAACAATATAGCTTTTCTTCGCTGAAGAAAATCATAAATATCAAAAAAGGGAGAACTTACAAATGTAGACAATACATTTCTTCCCTCTGAGTCCACCTAGCAACTTCTACTAGTTCATAGGGTATGGCATTTTTATGGTTCCAATTCTCAACTGTACACTTTTTAAACACAGGACATAAGCAATGCATCAAAGATTTCCTCTAGTTTAAGGAGGTGGTCTAAGTCTTAAAATTAAAGGACATTTTTAGAGGACTCTTGTACTTGTTCAGTTCTACTTGTTGATGCATCCATGTCATAAAACCATATGTCTTAAGGAACAAATTTATTCTGTAAGAATTGCCAGAATAGAACTGAAGCAGGCCTGAAGTACTGGATCTGGATATGTTGGACAGTGGTACCCTTCTGATTTTCTGATTTTCCCATATGTATAGGACGTATTCAAGAATTTTCTGGGACTGTTTGTAGTTACTTCTGCTTGGTGATGAGACAGGCATATAACCAGAGCTTTCAGAACATTCAGGAGGGCTGGGATGTTATAAAAATTCTTGGCAGATCAGCAAACAAAATTTTGGCAAAGAGCTTGACAGTATCTTCTCCTCTTCACATGGTATCATTGGCAGCTGAACATTTCCGGGGGAATCTGAGGGCCACAGAATTTTGCCTGATAGGCCTGGAGTCAGATCTGGGTCTTTGCACTGGGCAACCATCTATGAGAGGAAGTTGTGTTACCCTATCTACTTTAAAGCAAGTCTACCCTTTGCCTTGTCCATCGGTGCCTTTACCTCCATCACATTACCATGATGCTCTGACAACCATTAATAGGGCTACCAAGAAATCAGATGTAAACTCTCTCACTACGGAACTCACCCATCTAAGAGCATTTGTGAGAAGTCTTAACAGCAAATGAATGATTGTAAACAACGCTTTGACCATGTTATGAAACGTGACGTGAAGACAGATATCACTCCTTGTCTCCTCTTTTTCTTCTTTCAGGATGGATCAGAACAGTGCAACTGAACCAAAGATGCTCCTTGGCTTTCTTATCATCTTCTCAGCAGCAAGACCCCAGGTGCCCCCTTTCATTCACTTATTCACACCATTAGTAAACATGTATTGAGTACCTACTATGTGTCAAACTGCCAGCTCATCTTCACACACTCCATGTGCTGTCAGGTTCACATGCTCTGCTCATGTTGTCACCATTTTTCTGAAATGCCCTTCCTACACCCTTCTTTCTCCATTAGGTTCCTTCTCACCCTTTAATGCCCTCTAAAACTCCTCCTTGCTCAAGGCTTCCCAAAGTCCTCTAGGCAGTTGGGTTTTCCATTCCTTGTGATAGAAGAGATCACTTCACAGTCTCAGTACAAACCTTATCACACATATTCTCATTAGACTGTGAGTTCCAAGAAACAAGGGTAGTGACTTCTTTGTGCCATTCAATGAACTTGGTAGAACTTTATTGAGCATATAGCTCCATATATTTTTTCAAGGATAAGTAAATATATGAATGAGAGCTAGGTGATATTTTTCATGCATCAGATTTTTACATGGAACTTTAAACAATTCACTAAATTAACTTGTTAGCTTCAAGCTCCTTGGTACAATTAATTAATCATACTTAATTCCTCTCTTTTTCCATAAGATGTCATAATGCTTTAAAACTTTAAGTATAGAACCCTAGAAGTGTGTTACTGTTGCTGTTAGATTCATTCTCACCTTGCAATTGACTTTGTGGCCTTAGTGGAAACGAATGTTAGCTTCACTAATTTGGATAACAAGGGATAGTAACGATAGAGTCTATGTACTGTGCATCATGTTTATTATGTGCTGAACTTCCTCACTGCCTTCTAATTAAGCAAGAACTGTTTTTGGTGAAATTACAGGACAACAAGACAAACTGAAGGAATTGGAGAAGTGAGAGATGAGAAAATAGTGACATCCTGACAAACTGATTTTGAGGTTAGGAAGACACATAGGGTGATATCTGGCAAGGAATAGGGCCAGACTAAGCATGGTAAGAAGCCAATGGGGGACACAAGTATAAGGATGTTCATGGCAGCACCATGTGTAATAACAAAAAGAATATGGGGAAGATACATTGGCATATTCAATGACATAATGTGTGGAAGAAAACCACAATGTACTATTATAGAACTATGTGTATCAACATGAATATATTTCACGACATAATATTGAATTTAAAAATCAGACATATACAGCATGAGATTATTTATTTAAAAAATTTAAACTCACAAAGTAGTGCTAGGAGTTGGAAAAGAGAGGGGACAACTGGGATTGAGAAAGAGAATAAAGTGTATTTGTTTTATAATTTCTATATATTTTGTTCTTTAAGGTATAAATCAGAGAAAACATTGGAAAATATTAACAGTGTGTTAACTCTGAGATGTGGTAACTGGGCATTAGTACAATTGGTTTTGTTTTTTAATATTCTGCATTTTTAAAGCAAAAAAAAAAAAAAATCCCCAAAAGTCAATGGGAAGAACGCATTTGAAAGAGTGAGACATTGAATTGACAGAAGTGAGAAAGACAAAATGCAGGTTTCTCAAAAGCAGGAAAGAAATGGGACGCAGGCAGCAAAAGAAACTGTCATCAGAGTGAACAAGCAATCTACAGAACGGGAGAAAATTTTTGTAATCTATCCATCTGAAAAGGTCTGATATCCAGAATCTACAAGGAACTTAAACAAATTTACAAGAAAAAAACAACCCCATCAAAAAGCAGGCAAAGGACACGAACAGACACTTCTCAAAAGAAGACATTTATGTGGCCAACAAACATATGAACAAAAGCTTACCATCATCACTGGTCATTAGATAAATGGCAATCAAAACCAAAATGAGATACCATCTCACGCCAGTTAGAACAGCAATCATTAAAAAGTCTGGAAACAACAGATGCTGGCAAAGATGTGGAAACATAGGAAAGCTTTTACACTGTTGGTAGGATTGTAAATTAGTTCAACCATTGTGGAAGACAGTGTGGCGATTCCTCAAGGATCTAAACCAGAAATACCATTTGATCCAGCAATCCCATTACTGGGTATATGCCCAAAGGATTATGAATCATTCTACTATAAAGACACATGCACACCTATGTTTATTGTAGCACTATTCACAATAGCAAAGACTAACCCAAATGCCTATCAGTGATAGACTGGTTAAAGAAAATGTGGCACCTATATACCATGGAACACTATGCAGCCATAAAAAGGATGAGTACATGTCCTTTGCAGGGACATGGATGAAGCTGGAAACCATTACTCTCAGCAAACTAACACAGAAACAGAAAACCAAATACCACATGTTCTCACTCATAAGCGGGAGTTGAACAATGAGAACACATGGACACAGGGAGGGGAACATCACACACCAGGGCCTGTCGGGGTTGGGGGGAAAGGGGAAGGACAGCATTAGGACAAATACCTAATGCATGTGGGGCTTAAAACCTAGATGATAGGTGTAGCAAACCACTATGGCACACGTATACCTATGTAACAAACCTACACGTTCAGCACATGCATCCCAGAATTTAAAGTAAATTTTTTTTTTAATGGGATGCAGGAAGAAAAGTGAAATTATGAACCTTAAAAGAAGGTTAAGAACAGATGAGGCAGGCTTGGTAAAATCTAAATTGATTTTAGAAAGATGAGGACATTCCCATCTGGAAAGAAGTGGCAGGAAATAAGGGAAATAAAGTTGAGAGATACAGATAATGTTTTTAAAAATAATTTGAAGGAGTAAGTGGGAGTTAAACTAAAGAAATATTGCAAGACTGCCAAGCAATGGAGTTTCCTTTTTGGTGAACCTGAATTTCTGGTAAAACTGATCTGTCCTATTGTGAGAGGTTTTCTAGCAGTTTCTAGCTGCCAGGGTACAGGTCCAGAGAAAGGAGGTTTCTCTTTCCTAAGGAGTTTCTAGATGCAGCAAAAACACAGAGGGGCAAGTAAATCCACATTTTAGGGGATATTGTTACTTCATTATGTAGAAGGGAATCTAACCTGCATAAGAACAAAATTAATAAAAGAGGAATTTATGACTTAGAAGAAAGCAGAAGATACATGAGGCTGAAGAGCTCATCGAAGTCACAAAGAAATGATGATTGCAATAACTAAAGTAATGGTTTAAATTAGTAGTTTGAGAAGAAACATAGTTATAAATGATGACGTGAGTTAGCAATTGAGCCAAAGGAGGAGAAGCTAAAGTATGGTGGAAGAGACGGTTACGAGGTGAGAACTTCAAGGATTGAAGAGGCTATTGGGTAAGAAGCAACATTCATGAAAATATCTTACTTTTTAAATACATACATTTTTAAAATAGAGATGAGAGTCTCGCTATGTTGACCAGCCTGGGCTCAAACTCCTGGTCTCAGGTGATCTTTCCATCTCCACCTCCCAAAGTCCTGGGATTACAGGTGTGAGCCACCACACCAGGCCCATTCATGCAGATATCTAAACCATCCTCCTTGAAGACAGGACTTGGTTTCTCTTTCACTGTAGAAATTATAGCTCTTTCCTTTCTCTACTTCTAACTAATCTGTCACTGTTGACATATTATCTGTGTTTCTTATTGTTTTTAAAGAAGAACTGTTTGGTTCAGTCATCATCCAGTTTGAGGTTCCCTGTTGTGAGCCTTAGAACCATCATGGCCTAGATCACAGACCAGTCTATAGAGGTTGTCTTTGAGTTATCCCTTGCTAGTATGTCAGATAAGATTATAAAGACCATGAAGATTATAAAGACCATGAAGATTATAAAGACCATGAAGACTTGTGCAAAGTCTTCAGAAAAAAGTTGTGTGTGCAACGAATGTGATAATCATTGTTGGGGGCAGACCTGGGGAGGATTACATCACATGCTATTTCTCCACATACATTCATGTGTATATACTTTAATTCATCCAAGTAAAATTCAATGAAAATAACTTTTAACTTCTTCCCAAAGGTACTCACCAATATCTGTCCACTGGAAAACCCAAAGGGGAAGGAGAACTAGCAGAGGGCACTTTGAGCCTGCAGGGCTTAGAATTGCCAGTAAGCAATTACACAAAGCAAGAACATGCTCCTTTCAAAGGTGTCCAGGATGCAGGAACTGTGGGAGCATTAAGGAGTAGAGGGGTAGGGCCTGGGAGAACAAGGACAGCAATGTGCAGTTGGCCAGAGCTGTGGTTAGATGCCCAGTGGCACTTATTCTGGGTATTAGGCACTTACCTATATGCATGACTGATTTAACTAATATAAAAAGCTCTGCCTTATTTTTGCACCTTAAAGGTCATGAAAAAAGAGGCAAAATAAATCCAAAATAAATGAATAAAATCAATATTTTTTGCTGGAAAATATGAGTGAACTATACAGTAAAGCCTCACAATATTTCCATCTGCTAGGTAAATGAATCAAGAATAGTTATAAATTTATAATTACAGAGGGAAAGTGTGAAAGACCCTTATTCCTTTTTTCCCTTCTCTTAAAAAATGGTGAATAGGGCCTTTAATACTCAATCTTAAACGAATGTTGTATATTTTGGCTTGGTGTCAAAATGTTAACAGAACTTGTACTATAGTCTTCTAAGGGGAAAAAACAAATAGTTTAACACTGAGGTATTTTGAAGCAGGTGCTCTGGACAATTAAAGAACTTTGTGGCTTTTGAAGGCACCCTTCCAAGAACTAGAAATCTGAAAAATGAATACCACACTGTCACTTTGATAAAATATTTGGTTTTTGCTTCTATTGGGGAAAGAAACCAGAACTCAAAGAACACAGAAAAAAGTAATGCTTGGTAAGGTGTAATGTGCGAGACACTTCTTGAAAGCTGCCAATAGCCCCTGAAAAAATAGTACACACTCCTCAGTTATGTAGATTCAACAAGAAAACACCGGTAGTTTAGCCACTTTTCAAGTTTCAACTTAACTTATTATCATCTTGATATGAATAGGAATGTATAAAATTTTCAATTTGGGGTAGATGAGGCTATGATTAAAACTGGAATTTTGTAATATAAAGCAAGGGGGAATAGGTATAACATAACAAGTGGCAAACGACACAGGATTAAAGAAAAATGAGAAAAGAAGGGGAGAATGAAAGAAAATCATATTGAAGAGGGAGGAACTAGAAAAACTGCAGGACAAAGTGTAAGCGAAAGAAAACAGAATCACTTGGATTGCTTAACAAAATCCAGGTTCTAGACCTAGATATTCTCAACAGAATTTGGCCTATTATTAGCAACAAATAGTGTTTTCAAGTATCCCTGAGATGTTAGGGGGACTCACCGCTTTAAACTTCAATCAGTTTTATTATCCCTAAATTGAAACAATAACTTCTCCTCTGCATATTGTACATGATTAGTGAGGCACTGTATTAGTCTGTCTGCTATAAAGATACTGCCCAAGATGGGGTAATCTATAAAAGAAAGAAGTTGAATTGACTCACAGTTCTGCATGGCTGGGGAGGCCTCAGGAAACTTAAAATCATGGTGGAAGACAAAGGAGAAGCAAATATCTTCTTCACAAAGCAGCAGGAAAGAAATAGTAGAGCAGGGGAAACTTCTACTTATAAAACCATCAGATCTCATGAGAACTCACTCACTATCGTGAGAACAGCAAGAGGGAAACCCGTTCCCATGAAGCAGGCATGTCTTACATGGCAGCAGGTAAGAAAGAGACAGAAAGAGACAACAAGTGCACGGAAGTGCAAGGGAGATGCCAGGCACTTATCCAACAACCAGATCCCCGTGAGAACTTCCTCACTATCATGAGAATAGCATGGGCGAAACCACCCACATGATCCAATCACCTTTTACCAGGTCCCTCTCTGGACACTGTACATGTATGGATTACAGTTTGAGATGAGATTTGGGTGGGGACACAGAGCCAAACCGTATCAGGCTCAAATGAGATAATGGTTGTTAAAGCACCACACAGATATAAAGTGGGTATCTTTTATGAAGGTTCAGCAGAGAATCCTGTGAAGGGAAGCACCAAGCAAACAATGCACAGTGCACTCTGGGGAAAGCTCTGAGCAGTGACCCATTCTCAGAATGAGAGAAATAATGGCCTCAGCCTATGCACACTTTCTTATGAATTTAGAAGATGACACGGTTATACTAGTAATTCATACAACTGAAATGCCTTAACTGTAGCCCAAGAAAGTCTTGGCCCTATGGGTACATAGATTATCCTAAACTGGATAGATAATTATACAAGTATATATATCCATGGCAGTATAGATAAAGCTTTTAAAATAGGTCATTGAACTCACTGAACTTTCAATAACTAGTATAACCAGAGTAGAACTGTTAAAAAATTGGATTAGAAATTTCAGTATATATGCTCTTGACTCAAAATCGGGGGGCAGATAATAAATTCATTGCTAAAATTCATTTGGAAGTTACAGTTTAAATATATTTTCCCAGCCATATGCACTTTACTATTTTTTATTACTTTTGAATTCCTGTGAAGCTTTCTCGAGCGATTTCATTTGGTATCTTATTCCCTGTTTCAATTAAGCATTTGCATATTTATCTTCATTATCATATAATTATATTATATAACATTTATAAGTTTAACTTTTCACTATGAAACTCAAAGTAGTTAATGCGTTTTGTGTCATTTATCTTCCTCCCACAACATTGAATTAAGAAATCAGAAAGCATCATAGCTTCCATTTTACTGGTCAGTGGTCAGCTTACTTCTTTTTCAAATCCTGGTCCAGGCTCTATGATACCCAAGCTCTTATCTTCCAGGACCACTGGTTCTTAACCCTGGCCTCACTTAATCACCTGGTGAGCTTTTGAAAAGTAGCTCACAAGCCACGGCCTTTGTCCAACCTTAGACCAACCGAATCAGGACCTGTGATGGTGAGGGCTGAACATCAGTAAGCTTTTTAAGTTCCTTATGTGAGCCTAGAGAACAGTCAAGGTTCAGAACTGTTGCTCTAAAGCAGTGCCTTTAAAACTTTAATGTGGTTTGAAATCCTAAGGGGATATTGTAAAAATACTGATTCTCAACCAGTAGGTCTGGGTGGCCCCTGAGAGTCTGCACTTCCAGCACACTCCCAGGTGATGCTAATGCATCAGAACACAGAAAATTATTTGAGTGACAATTTTCTCAATTCTTGTGACAACTAGGACCATTCTCAAGGCATGGGAGAGAAGTTAGTGCATCACATACAATGGACTTTTTAGGACATTAGGGCGAAAATTCTTACAAAATCAGAGTTGAGAAAAGCTGTTTTCTATTTGTGGATACAAATGGAATTTTACAGATTATTCAGTACCTTTCATATTCTGACAGCACATCTTGGTCATTTTTACCTTTATAACTTCTAGTAATTAATTTGCAAAGCTGGAATTTTCCAGACTCACAGGGCATCAATACTTCATCTACTTCCATACTTGCAGTCCCTCATTTACTCAAATACTCTTCACTTCTCAGATCGCTGAAATATGGCCTCTGCCCCATGACTTCACTGAAATCTCCCCCTCCAAGATCAGCAACAACCTCTTTGACTAAATAAAATAAACCATTTTAGCTTCATCATTTTATTTGGCTTCCTTTTCACACTACGAACTACCTTGTGTTTGAAAGCCCTACTTCCTTCCTTGGTTTCTGTGCTCTCAGTTCATTCTTTCTTTTTTTTTTTTTTTTTTTTTTGAGACGGAGTCTCGCTCTGTCACCCAGGCTGGAGTGCTGTGGCCCGATCTCAGCTCACTGCAAGCTCCGCCTCCCGGGTTCCCGCCATTCTCCTGCCTCAGCCTCCCGAGTAGCCGGGACTACAGGCGCCCGCCACCTCGCCCGGCTAGTTTTTTTTTTGTATTTTTTAGTAGAGACGGGGTTTCCTCTTTCTTTCTCCCACTGTCTATCTCTTAAATGTCGGCAATCTTTTGGGGTTTTACTGTTGTCTTCTCACTTGACTCACTGTTCCTAAGGTATCTTGCCTAATCTCATGGTCTTCTTCAATGAGCTAGTGACTTTCAAGTCCATGTCTCCAGCCTGGAGTAATTTCTAGAACCAATTTCAGTTGTTCGCTACATCTGTTGGCCTGAATATCAAATTCTTCATTACCCAATTTCAACTCATATCAACATCCTCAACTCTCTTTCTTAGATTCTCTATAGGTAACATTGTAAGCCCTAAAAATAAAAGATAACTGAGAAACAAGAGAGAGGTGGTGACACAAATGTCACTAAAGTCAAGTCCCAGCAACAAGATAATACCTTATGAATTTCCCAAAGACCAGATTCTGCCCTGTAAGGTTCAGAAGCCTTATTTTATAGGAATTGCCTCACCATAACCAGTATCATCAAACCCATACATTACATCTGTAAGCCAAATTATTTTAATAAATTGCAGATCCAATATTCCCCCCTCAATATGACCAGAGCAGGCTCTTTCCCTATGGAAATATCTACATGAAAAGTCAAATTATAGTTAAATGTTTGCCCAATAAGCATGGAATCAGTGTAAGGGAGTTGAATAATTTAACTATATAATAGAATCAGACTAAGCCTCAGTACTTCATTTATAAAGTACTTTAGGAAGTTACATATTATAATTCTCAAAGTTTGTCATACAATAACCCCTCATCCAGGAAGCTGCTCAGACTGGCCTTAGTGACACTTCTTTTCTTGTTTTTCAGCATTGGTCAACACCCCTCCACATCCACCTCCACACAAACTGCCTACTGATTGGCAGAGTGATCGATGTGTTGTTTTCAATCTGTATTTAAATGCCAGCTGCAGTAACTTGCTTATCCCTCACATTTTCTCACTAGGATGACTGCTATAGTATCTATCTGGCCCCTCAATGTCACTGATCATTAAAAAAATGCAAATCAAAAGCACAATGAGATACCATCTCACACCAGTAAGAATGGTTATTATCAAAAAGTTAAAAAGTGACCAGTGCCGGCAAGGTTGTGGACAAAAGGGAACAGTTATACACTGTTGGTGGAAGTGTGAATTAGTGCAACCATTGTGGAAAGCAGTATGGCTATTCCTCAAAGAGCTAAAAGCAGAGCTACCATTGAACAGAGCAATCCCATTACTGGGTATATACCCAGAGGAATACAAAGCTTTCTACCATAAAGATATATGCATGTGAATGTTCACTGCAGCACTATTCACAATAGTAAAGACATGGAGTCAGCCTTAAAGTCCATCAGTCACAGACTGGATAAAGAAAATGTAGTACATATACACCATGGAATACTATGCAGCCATAAAAAAAGAACAAGATGATGTCTTTTGTGGGAACATGGATGGAGCTGGAGGCTACAATCCTTAGCAAACTAATGCAGGAACAGAACACCAAATACAGCATGTTCTCACTTACAAGTGGGAACCGAATGATAAGAACTTATGAACACAAAGAAACAACAGACACTGGGGTCTACTTATTGGGGAGATAGTAGGGGAAGGGAGAGGTGCAGAAAAGTATATTCATAAGAATGCTTAAGTCACCAAGAATGATGAGCCAGGAGCCAACACAGTCAATAAATGAAGTCCAGTGACATTCCCCTCCCCTCTAACAGCCACACTCTCATTCTCTCTCTTGCCTCTCTAACTTTGAAAACACTCTTTCCCTCAGTGGATATCCTTTCACTCTCCACTTCCTTTGGGTGACTCCTGATCACACTCCAGGACTCAGCTCATTGGTTAGCTCCTCGGAGAAATCTGGAAAGTATCGGCAGCCTCCTGCCATGAGTTAGGTGTACTTTAGTGCACTGTCTTCATATCTACTGTAAACATGTGTCTTTGCATTTAGAAACTTTTTAATGATTTTTTACTTATGCATCTCTCTGATTTATGCGTTTTGCAGCCTCCATGAATGTATCCACCACATGTCTAATTTGCCTTTGTATCCCTAGCAGCTAATGTAGCTGGCATATAATTGTTGGCATATGTTGTCCATTCCCCAAGGTGGCCTCAGTTGTCCTTGGAAGTTATTACAGGAAGAGCAGTCAAGGCAGCAGCCTACCCCAGTTGAGAATCACCAATAAGAAGATAAATGTCATCAGCCACCCCTGGAGCATGTCCATGCAATGGCAATAACTGATTTCATAGTGACCAAGCCAACCAGAGACACAACAGGCTTGAGTCTTCCTTCTTTGTTAATGCCCTAATGCTGGTTGTTTTCCTCCAAGTGTTTGCAAATAATACTCTTGTATTCTTATATTCTTGTATTTGAATCTATGCAAGAGCTAAATGTACTTCTCATTATCTATCTCTAATGTCAGTTTGTATGAGCTTTTTCACTCTCCTTATATATTTGACTCTATTTTTCAACACAGATCTATGTTACTCTGTATATACCTACAGATTTCTTAAGCACTAAGACTACTTTTATATTTTATTTTACTCCCCATAAATAACAGGCTGTTAATAAATGTTGATTCCTGAAGCAATTATAATTTTGAAGAATTCACCCTCCTTGAGTGGTTGAGTAGTAGATGGACACTCAACCTAAGCAAACAAAAACATGCCAATAAACATGTACTCCCAGATCAATGACGCAATCTCATCAATAAGATTCACTTCTCATTTTTCTTTCTCCTTCTGCTAGATATAAACTCACTGAAGACAGGATTCCATCTTATGTTTTCGGCACACTTACCTCCAAATATAGTGCCTCTTAGAGTGTACTCTCAATGTTAGTTGAATGAATAGATCAGTGAATAAATTACAGTGAGAAACAGCCTCCCTCACACAGCTCCCATATGCAATATTGAGGGATACCATCTATAAATTTATAGTAATTAACAAATACTCTCACATATCTGCCATGTTTATATTCTAAAATTTACACCAACGGAAATTTTTGTAAAGTAAGAATCCTCACTCAATGGTACAAACATTGCCACTTAGAAATCTCAAAGAAAATTTTTTTCTCTGTGTCTCAATACAGAAATGAGAGATTATATGCCAGTCATTAGATACAAATTATAAGAAAATGATTTTAAAACCCAATTTCAAATAAAATTATAAGCAATATCTATTCAGAACTTTTAAGAATATGCCTCTATCTCTCTTTTCCACTCCTTGTATTGACAAGGCACACAATGTGGCTGGATCATGTAGATTAACAACTAATGCAAGCGCTGACCCATGTTTCTTTGGTTAAAATATAGGTAAGATGTTGGAGAGAATTTCAAAAAACAAGAGTTTTGAAAATGTTCACTTAAACATATTATCTCACATTTTTCTAGGCTCTAGTTTTTTTTTTTACAACACTATCTTAAACGGATTGTATTGACTTATGTGACTGTTAAATGTCACATATCTTCATTTTAGGCACAACTATTTTAAAGGATGAGTGATGTACAGATACACTCTAAGACAGAGTGTTGATAAGTTGATTCTTTGGAATGAAAGTTGTACACAGTCATTTAAGTTCCGAAAATTCCCCATTGCATTTTCTTTTCAGATCATTTTAATAATACTTTATATCATGATCAAATAAAAAGTTATCTGTAATATGTTTAAATCCCTAATGAATCAGTCTGTTCTCACGCTGCTAATATAGATATACCCAAGACTGGGTTATTTATAAATAAAAGTGGTTTAATAGACTCACTATACCACATTGCTGGGGAGGACTCACAATCATAGTGGAAGGCAAAGAAGAAGAAAAGGCACGTCTTAAATGGCAGCAGGCAAGACAGCTTGTACAGAGGAACTCCCATTTATAAAACCATCAGATCTCATGAGATTTATTCACTATCACGAGACCAGCACAGGGCAGACCCATCCCCATGATTCAATTACCTCCCACCAGGTCCTCCCATGACATGTGGGAATTATGGGAGCTACAATTCAAGATGAGATTCTGCTGGGGATACAGCCAAACCATATCATCTAACTTATTCTAACCCTCAATGTCAGTATTGGCTTTGAACATTTTAAGGATTTAAAAAATTCTGAAATATCTCAATACTGCTTCCACAATTAGGGCCCACTCCACACTAACCAAAATTATTGAACTATCTTCTTCACTACAGCCAATTATTTACCCATTATAGAAAAAAAATGACAATAGCCATTAATTATTTTATTTAACAAATGTTTGTTTTCTACATGCCAAATCCACTTCTAGACCCTGGTGATACAACAAATAAAAAAAAAAAAAAGGTTAAAACTACTGCTCACATGGAGCTCAAGTTTTAATGGAAATATTTAGAAAGAAAAATAAGCCAATATAAATATAGTATCAGTAATAACAGTGCCAAGAGGAAAATAAGGCAGTATAAAAAGAAAATGATGGCGATTGCCTCTCTGAGGGAGTGTAATTTGATTACATACCTCAATAAATTAAAGAAACAAGGTATGTGAATGTCCGGGAACAGTGTTTCAGCAAAGGGAACCACACTACAAAGGCTTAAGGCAGGAACACGTTTTATATCTTCCAGGAAGAACCAGAAACAAAATGAGGCTAAAGGAGTCTGAGCAGGGGAAAGGTGGTAAGCAACAGGTCAGAGACAGCCAGAAAATAGATAAGGAATGGCCCCAAAGGCCACTGTGGTAAGTCTCTGAATTTTACTCTGTGAGAGGAATAAATCCCTTGGACGACAGACTAGAGAAGCGACCCTACATGATTTTGGTTTAAAAAGTCATGTTCTTTTTAAAGAACTGGCTCTGCTGCTGCTTAAAGATTGTGTGTCTAGACATGGTGGGTTCTTGATCTCGCTGACTTCCAGAAGGAAGCCGCGGACCCTCACGGGGAGTGTTACAGTTCTCAAAGATGGTGTGTCCGGAGTTTCTTCCTTCTGGTGGGTTTGTGGTCTTGCTGACTTCGGGAGTGAAGCTGCATACCTTCCCGGTGAGTATTACAGTTCATGAAGGTAGTGCATCTAGAGTTGTTCATTCCTCCCAGTGGATTCGTGATCTCACAGGCTTCAGGAATGAAGCTGCAGACCTTCCAGGGAGTGCTACTGCTCATAAAGCCTGCCTGGACCCACGGAGCGAGCAGCAGCAAGATTTATTGCTCACAGTGAAAGAACAACCCTTCCACATTTTCTAAACGGACCCAAGCCGCTTGCTACCGCTGGTTCCGGCAGGCTGCTTTCATTCCCTTATCTGACCCCACCCACATCCTGCTGACTGGTCCGTTTTACAGGGAGATGATTGGTCCATTTTACAGACCGATGATTGGTCCGTTTTACAGAGAGCTGATTGGTCCGTTTTGACAGAGCACTGATTGGTGCATTACAAACCTTTAGCAAGACATCGCTGATGTGCATTTACAGTCCTTTAGCTAGGCACAAAATTTCTCCAAGTCCCCACCAGATTAGCTAGATACAGAGTGCTGACTGGTGCATCCACAAACCCCAAGCTAGACACAGAGTGCCGAATGGTGCATATACAATCCTCCAGCTAAACATAAAAGTTCTCCAAGTACTCACCCGACTCAGGAACCCAGCTGGCTTCACCTAGTGGATCCCGCGCCCCGCCCTCCTCACTCCTTGGGCGGTAGATGGGACCCGGCGCCGCGGAGCAGGGGGTGGAGCCCCTCGAGGAGGCTCCGGCTGCGAGGGAGCCCGGCGTGGGGGGAGCTCAGGCATGGCAGGCTGCAGGTCCCAAGCCCTGCCCCGAGGGGAAGCATCTGAGGCCCGGCGAGAATTCCATCGCGGTGCAGGCGGCCGGAGGACCCAGCACACCCTCCGCAGCTGCTGGCCCAGGTGCTAAGCCCGTCACTGCTGGGGGCGGGGGCAGCGGCGGCGCCTTCCGGCCGCTCTGAGGGCAGGGCCGGAGGCGTTCTTGCTCACCCGGAACTGGCGCTGGCCAGCCAGCGCCGCGCACAGCCCCAATTCCCGCCCACGCCTCTCCCTCCACACCTGCCGGCAAGCAGAGGGAGCCGGTTCCAGCCTCGGCCTGCCCAGAGAGGGGCTTCCACAGTGCAGCAGTGGGCTGAAGGGCTCCTCAAGCGCTGCCAGAGTGGACGCTGAGGCCGAGGAGGCACTGAGAGCGAGCGAGGACTGCTAGCACGTTGTCACCTCTCAACTGGACCATTGGGGGTTGAAGGGAGAAAAACGGAGACACTAGTTGGAAGGCCACTGCAGTAGTCCATGTGCGAACAATTGCACCTTGATGAAAGGTAGGTTTGCTAGGGTTTTCAGAGAAATAAAACCAATAGGCTAGATAGGTAGATACATAGATAGATAAAGAGGGGATTAATTATGGGAACTGGCTCATGCGATTATGGAGACTGAGAAGTCCCACAAAATACCACTTGCAGACTGGAGTATTAGAATACGAGTGTTGTAATTCATTATGAATTCGAGGGCCTGAGAACCGGGGAGCTGACGGTGTAAGTCCTGGAGTCCAAAAGCCAGAGAAACTGGAATTCTAATGTCTTAGGTCAGGAAAAGATAGATGTCCCAGCTCACGAAGAGAGTGAATTTGCACTTTCTTAACCTCTTTGTTCTATGCAAGCCCTCAGAATTGCATGATACCCACCTACATTGGTGAGGGAAGCTCTCCTTTCCTCAGTCCACTGATTAAAATGCTAATTGCTTCCAGAAACACCCACACAGACATACCCAGAAATAATCTTTTACCAGGTATTTGGATATCTCTTAATCTAGTCAAGTCAATACCTAAAATCATCCATCACAGTGGGAGAGACACAAGTGGTTAGAGGTGATCTATTTCCAAGTGTATTCTTAAAATTTCCAGTAGATTGGATATGGTGTATGAATGAGGGGGTGAAAGGTAACTTCACCTAGACAATCAATGGTTCTATTTACTGAGGAGGGAAACACTGGTGTAAGAGCAGGTTTCCATGTGAAAATAGAGCAGGACAAGTTGAAGACTTAGTGGCTGATACAAAATTAATGAGTGACATCATGTCACTGATTCAAGAAGCACTATGAACCTTAAGCAAGACATGTACAAAGAAAATCTCTTTTGAGTCCATCACAGCAGAAAGAAAAAACCTTAAAATTAGGTGAAACGGGTAAAAAAGATTATCTTCAAAAGAACAATATTTAAACTTACTGCTGTCTTTTCAATAGAAATAATTAAAGCCAAAAGGGCATGTAATAGTTTCTCTAAAATCCAGCAAAAATATCCTTGCCATCCTAAAATTTTATACCGAGCAAAAATGTTCTTTGAGAATAAAGGTAAAATAAATATATTTTCAAGTAAAATAAACCTAAGAGAATTTGGCACCAGAAGAACCACACTGTAGAATATCTTAAGAGAAAAAGAAAATGATCCCAGAAGGAAGTCTGAAGATGAAAATAAAAAGAACCTAAAAATCAACAAAAAAAAGTAAATAAAATGGATATTAACTGTAAAATAAACAATAATAATGTCCTACGCAGTTTAATGTACATATAATTTTTTAAGTGACAGTGTCATTAAAGTCAGAAAAATAATAAATTAAGGTATTTTTAATTTTTTAGTGGCCTGGGAAAAGGTTGATAGTATCAAACAACAATATATTTTAATAAGAAAAAGATGCGCTTTATAATGGTGTAAAAATATAGTACAAGAATACATAACTTCCAACCTAAATGAGGAGGGAGGAATGGAGTAATAAAAATGTATCATCATTCCAAATATAGGCAAGCAAGAAAAGTGAAAGAAGAAAAAATATGAAAGAGTTGGACAATCAGAAAGCAAAAAATAAATATTTAAACTAAATATAAATGAACTAGATACTCCAAATAAAAAGCAAAGATCTCAGACAGTTTCTAAAAATATAGCTTGAAACATAGACATCCAAAATGTAAGCATACAGGTAGAAACAGAAAGAAAACGAACACTCCTATAACTATTAACAAAACTGAATCCACAGTGTAAAACTGATCATAGGAAAAATTCCAGACCTAATGAAATCACCTGTGATTCTGCCAAACGTTTAAGGAAGGAATAATGTCAAATGTACTCAAACTCTTTCAGTGAATAGAAAAACTAAGAATGCTTCCAATTTGTTTTATGAGGCCAATATAAACTTGATATCAAAAATCTAATGAGAATATTATTATAAAGGAAAACTGCAGTCCAATGAACTCGTGAACATAAATGAAGCAATACTGAACAAATACTACCAAACAAATATAATAATGTGTAAAGAGAAAAACAAAACTAGACAAATAGTTTATTCTAGGAAGGAAATTTCATTTAACATTAAAATTCAATATTTCACCCCATTAACAAAATAGAGGAGCTACAAAACCCATTCATGGGAAAGCACTTGCAAATTAAGAGGAAAACATCTTTCTTAACTTGATAGAAATATCTACAAATGCTTAGAGCAAATGTTACACTTGATATTTGCTGAAAACTTTCCTTCTGAGATTGGAAAACTGAGCATGGTTGGCATTTTGAAAACTCTCCCTCTGAAATTAGAAAAAAGACAAAGATATGTTCTTATTACCTTTTTTTAATGCCATGTGGTAAGACATGAAAAAAATAACTGTAATAGAATAAAAATTGTTTTCTTTTTTTTCTAGGTGGGATGACTGAATATACAAAATTCAAATAAATCTACAGATAATAGAATGTTAGCTTAATAAGGTTGCTGAACTGAAGGTAGTCAGCAAATGACGTTTTAAAAATACCATTTACAATAAAGTCCACGAAGTAAAATATCTAGGAATAAATTTAAAAGATGTGTAAAACTGTCATGGCATAATTTCACAAAATACTGTTGAAAGAAATCAAATTAAACATAAATGTTCACTGACTAGAAGATTCTATTGGTTATAAATTTGATACAGTCTCATTAAAAATCTCAAGAAGTTTGACTCTGCATGTTGTGTGTGTGTGTGTGTGTGTGTGTGATTTAACAAGTTGATTCTCACATGTATGTAAATCGAAAGAATAGAGATTAAACACTATTGAAAAAGAAAAACATAACAGGAAAACTTCCCCCACTAGATGTGAATTTAAAGCTATAGTAATTAAGACAATGTGGTATGTGTGCAAGAACAGATGGATCAATAGAACAGATTAAAAATCTATGCATATATTTACTATTAACTTATGAAAAAAGTACAGGCAGAGCAGTGAGAGAAAGATAAAAAGTGTGACTGGGACAATATGATTGCCAAACAGACAAAAAAAATACTAAACATCAATTCCTACACAAGTTATCTGCAAAAATCAAATCCAAGTAGATTACAGGTCTAAATGTGAAAGGAAATTAATAAAGTTTCTTGAAGGCAATCTAAAAAAGGATTTTTATTCCTTTACTGTTGTAAAATAATTTTTAAATAGGATGCACAAAATAATACTAACCATAAAGGAAAAGATTGTTAACTCAGACTATAGTAAGAGTAGAACTTTTGTTCACAAAAAGACACCAATACTGAGAGAGAAACAAAACCACAAAATGGGGAAAAGGTATTTATAACCCATAACTTACAAGTTTAGGTCTAGAATATATGAAGAATGTATACAAATTGATCAGACAAAAAATACAGTGGAAAAATGTGCAAGAGGCTTGAACAATGTTTTACAAAAGAAGATGTGACAATGACCATAACCTTTCTTTAGAGCTATTACAAAATATTTGAGAGGTTTGCCAAAAAAAAAAAAAAAAAAAAAAAAAGGAAGAAAAAGGGGAAAAGCTTAAACATTTTTTTTTAAAAAAAAGATTAAAAAAAACTAACCCCTTTTTTTTAAGTTTAAAAAAAAAATTTAAAAGGTTTTAAAAAAAAAAAAAAAAAAAAAAAAACACGCAGGAAAAGGAGTAAAGCTTAATCATTCTTATTTTAATAAAAGGATAATAAATACTTGGCCCTTTCCTCTTTGTTTTAGAAAAGGAATAAATAATTATTACATCTTTTTCCTCCCAATATTTTCCCCCCACCTCACCATTTACCCTTTTACAGTTCTGCTTTCTGAGTTTTTAAAAAGTGTTTGAGTACTTTCTTGAGACTTTACATGTTTTATCCCTTATGTTGAGCTATTGCTCTTAGTTCACTGTAATTACCAAAATGCATAACTACAGCCAAAGTTTTTCAGAGTTAATTTTCTTCAACCTCTTTTTCTCGGGCTTCCTAGAAAAGATGAAAAAAGTGGGAGGAAGGTGAGAGCTTGTGGATAAGCCTAATTCTTATTCTGTCCTAGTAATGTCTGAGGTGTTAATCTTGTCTTTTCTTTTAATCTAGGTAATGATAATGGGTTCTTTTTCAATATTGTTTCAGCTTCATTAACATGTATGTTGTCTGCTGTAATTTCTTTTTCATTCAAGCAGTACTTTGAAGCTAACTTTATAAGGCTCTCTCCTGCTCCAGGCCAAACTTTGACTTCCTTTTTTATTCTCAGATTTTTTTTTCTCCATTTGTCCCCTGCGTGTTGTTTTTTTATCTCATTGCAGTTCCTGGTTCTTTCATTTGCTGCTCCAGCATTGTTTCTTCCTAATCACCCATATTTTGGGTTTCATGTTTGACCTTTCAATATCCCATTGTCAATTCATGCTTATGAAAACTTTGTAGTGGACTTTAACAATTGTAATCCTCAATTATGTATTTATTCAATTAATATTTATGAGTGCATATCTTGTGGCTGGTACTGCCCTACGACCATCTTCCTCATCATCTGCATTGCCCAGTGACCCTACCACACCAGAATAAAGGATTTGGGGATATGGGCACTGGTATCACCTTCACTGGGTACCTGGCACCCAACCTGAGCCCGCTTTCCCCCTCCACACCATCCCCCAAAGCTGCTTTCATACCCACAAATGCCCCCATTGTCCCACATTCTGTAAAAATAGAACAGCAAAGTTTGAGGATCTCTCTAGAACCTATTCCATGGTACATCCAGCTGTGATCTAGTTCCTGCATCCCTCTTGCAGGCTGAGAGCATGAGGTTTTCACATATCATTCAGCCAATCATCTGCCTTTAAGTTTTCACATATCATTCAGCCAATCATCTGCCTTTAAGTTTTCTAGATAAAGCTTGCTTTGTGCTTGCATAACATATGAAGGGTGTTTGCCCTCACCTACAACTCCACAACATGGAACATAACAACAACAAAAAAAACCTGCCCGTCTTCATGGAACCTCAGTGAGTTAGAGAGATTATGCAAGTTGAAATCAAATTTATTTTAGGTTTTCAAATATTATTTTTATTTTTAATTTTTGCATAATAAACTGGCCCAGAAACTTTTAGTTCATTGACGTCTTGGTCCTCTTAACAACTTGACTGTTCCATGGCCAAAATGGTATCTCCTGCCAGGTCATCCACCTGTGCACCTATAGGTTAAGAAAGTAAATGAATAGCAAGATAAGAAAGTACATGGATCAGTTCCCATTCACAAAACCACTGAAGTATAAAATATCCTCAGCCGATACTGTCAATATCATTATATCCTTACATAGCAAGCAGAAGCTAGTATTTGCCTCACTGAGATTTCCTTTTTGCTTTCCTACCTAATTTAAAGGAATTATAAATGAGAAGAGGCAAAGGGGTTCTGAAACTTTGAGAGAAACTGATAAATTTATATTTATTATCAGGCTACTGTTTTCAAATATAATCTATAAATTAAAATAATAAACATAGAATGATGTGATTAATGATAAGTAAACATCTCTGGAGGAAGTAAGGTATTGATTCAATCATGTATTTATTCATTGATCATTCCTTACACACAAATTTCAGGGAGGATCAAGTCTATAAGGCAAAGTTGAAGGACTTGGGATAGGGCAGAGTGAAGAAGTGGTGGTGGGGGGGAATGCAAAAGTCAAATGAGACATATTACTTGTTCTCAGAGCGGTCGTGCTTAAGCTGAAGTGCAGAGAGGAAGCATATTATTCATATTATAATGTGATAAATGCTATAATAGAACATGTAGTACATGTTTCCACCTCTAGGACACTCCTTATGGGTGTGGCCCCTCTCAGATAAACAGGAAAACACAGTAACAATAAACATCAATATAGATTAGAAATTCATAAAGTAAGACATTGACTGCAACATGTTCATCCACACCATAAGCATAGCTTTGGCTGGTAAGTGTTAGAGACATTTTCCCTAATGCTCATGACTAGACAAGTAAGTCTCTGCCAGCCTACTCCCAATTTGGTTGGCCCTATTCTCACCACAGGAGCAACCTGCAACCACAAAACAGTACTGGTCCTTCTCTCAGTATCTTGTATGCACAGCCTGAACTGTTAGCACTGGAAGACTCCCCATCTGGTAAGTGGTTGGTCTTGCCTATCAGGTGTAGGAGTAGAAAAACACCAGCTCCATCCTCTTAGGGTCCTGGAATTAAATTGACATTGTAACAGAGTAACAGTAGGAAAGCATAGTACAAGTCTTACATGGCACAGGAGCCCTCATAAGGAAATGAAGACACAAAGAAGCAGTTAAGGTCAGTTACTTGAGTTACTTGTACACTCAACTGGATGAATAATAGCTGTGAAGAAGCAACTAAATTATGTGGGGACGCTTAAAACATAAGAGTTATTTTTAACAAGATCTGCACAGAATTCTCTTGGTTTTCACTTCTCGTCCTTGAGGATAAGGATGTTGCATCTTTCTGGTATAGAGAGGGTGTCTTTCACATGGGAATTCTGTCTTCTGCTTCTAAGAAACATCACAAAGGTCAAAGTGATCTTTTTGCACCTGCTATGTTTCGAGTGTCTGTAACTTACAACAGTCAATATGCCAGAACAGCATATTTTAACCCCTTCACAGGCATAAAAGATATTGTGTTAGATTTATTCATGTCTATCTAATACCCTTTCTCTACTGTCAAAAGGTAAAATCTCCTAAAGATTGTGTTTACAAGTCTACAGAGTAAGCAGGATGAATGTGGAGAATTCCAGCTCTGCTAACAGTATTTCAATGGTGAAAAATAATCTGTTAAACATTCTAAGAGAATATAGAATGTGGGTTCTTCAGGGCATGGCTCTAATCACAGGTTAATACATAAAGGATGTTAGAAAAAGATTATTTATCATAAAAGGTACTGTTCATGGCTGTTCAAAGGAACATTAATAGAGAGAGAAAAAAGTATACCTAACAAGAAGTACAGAGGCAGGATTACCTGGAAGCTAATGAAACTTAACTTTATGAACTCTGTCTTACATTGAACCCTCCAGGACCTCGAGAAGAGCCCTAGCAATGTGTTTCCTTCATCAGATTTAAAACTTGACAATTTATGATGTTTTAGCAGCAATTGCTTAAGACTGCTATGTTTTTCTTTTACAACTGCATCCTTCATACATTTTCTCCATCTTTTGAGTGGCTCTGGAGTGGTTTCAGAAATTTGGGGGATCTGTCTAATGAGATGTTGAGCTGGAGATAGTGGATTAGGTTTGTAAGGTTCACAAGCACTTCTTTGCATATCTAAGTCACTACCAGCCATCCTGGCATAGGAATGGTTCAAGAATACTCCTGGGAGTGTTGCTCACCCAATACCGTGGGCAAATGTATTGCAGAACATGCTTGCAGGGTTCATCCCCTGAATCTCATTGGAGAAAACAATACTCCGATACTACTTGAAGATATTGACCACTTTGATATCTTAGCAGTTCTGGTTTCTTTAGGTTCTTCTTACACTGAGCCACTTCTTTTTTTTTTTTTTTTTTTTTTTTTTGAGACGGAGTCTCGCTCTGTAGCCCAGGCTGGAGTGCAGTGGCCGGATCTCAGCTCACTGCAAGCTCCGCCTCCCGGGTTCACGCCATTCTCCGGCCTCAGCCTCCCGAGTAGCTGGGACTACAGGCGCCCGCCACCTCGCCCGGCTATTTTTTGTATTTCTTAGTAGAGACGGGGTTTCACCGTGTTAGCCAGGATGGTCTCGATCTCCTGACCTCGTGATCTGCCCATCTCGGCCTCCCAAAGTGCTGGGATTACAGGCTTGAGCCACCGCGCCCGGCCTGAGCCACTTCTAAACACACATACCAATTTTAGTTTTTTTAATGCTTACGTTCTTAAGTGTAAAGATGTGGTCTACCCTAATAAAGATGTTTAAGATTTGAGACGATGGGTAAAATGCCATTTTAGGGGCTCTGAAATATATTGAGAAGACTTGAAAAAGAATGCCAAATACAAAACAGTGTGTAATGTTTATTTTAAAAGCTTGTGAAGCTTGAATACAATATTTTAACTGTAATACTAAAAGGGATTTTGTAATATTTCCATTAAATAAGTGAGAAATTACAGACTCCCAATCAGCGTGCATGTGAAATATACCTTCTGTCTTCTGAACTGAGAGACAATTCAGGTAAAATAATTAATGGCATATGAAGTAAAATTATAAATATAAGTAATAAAATCAATAGAAATTATTCTAATATAAAAAAGCAAATGTTAAGACAAAATTTTTAAATCATTTCAAGGGCAATAACTCCTTAAGAGAAAGACAGATTTTGAACAGAAGTAATGAGTAGATCCTTGGATGTTTGCTAGTCCAGTTAATGTAGCGGTATGAATTACATAAATGTATTTTAAAATATGGAAATTATTTGCTGCTTTGATATGAAGTGCCAGCATTGATAGATTTACATAAAAATTATAATATGCCTAATAAACAAATTTATCAAAGACAAACTGATAAATGAATGCCTTCAATTCAGAGTATTTGAAATTAGTTACTACTTGAGAAACCCTGAACTGCCCTGAAGTCTTGAAGCTAACTTGTGAAAGAAACTTGGTAGAAGTTTTGACAAATAAGACCTCAATCTTTAAAATATATTAGATAACACCAAATTCTGGTTGTGAAGCCAAAATGATTTTTTTCTAATCTTTAAATAAAACAAACTCAAACTCAAGTTCAAATAACAATAATAAAGATGATCTTTTTTCTCTAAATAATAATATTAGAAAAACACCATGATATAAAATGCAATTAAAGAGTATATAGCACAAATATAAGAAACAAAGTAGTATACAGATATATTAGGCAGTTAATAGAAATTTTTTTTGTGTGTTGGTGATGTTTGAGGTATTTTCAGCTGTTAAAACTTGTGATTTTTTTCTAAATGCGTTTTTTTATTCAAAATAAATATGCATTATTTTACCAAATTTTATATGTGTAATTATGTATTCTACTTGTTAAACAAGGCCCTGTCCCTTCAAATGATACAAGCTTCAAGCTTTGCCAAACCTTGCTGTGTCCCTGATGTGGTATGCATTTAATATAAGCTGAAACTCAGTTCCATTTCTAAGCCTGCCAAACAGTAGTTGTTATAAGAAAGGAAACATGTCACTTTGTAAATGAGGTGACCCTGAATTAAACCCTAAAAGATAAAACAGAACTTCCTAGTTTTGGTGGTTCTCAAACTTAAGTGTGCATTGAAATCACCTAGAAGGCTTTGTATAATAGAGTGCTGGGCCCCATCCTTAAGTTTCTGATTCTATAGGTTTAGAATGAGGTCCAGGAATTTTCTAACAAGTTTCTAACAAGTTCCGGGTAATGGCAATTCTGTTGATCTGGGGACCATGTTTTGAGAACCACAGCCACAGTCATTTGTCTGAGCTTCTCCTATCTGAGCCCAGCCCCTCCACTTAGGCATTTGGTCCCATGGTCTCCCACTCACTGGAGGCTCCAAAATGTCTCCCCACTCTCACAGCACCAGTTCCTGTATCTTTCCTGCATAATTCCCACTGGTTTATAGTCATCCCTAGATGAAATCTAACAAGCATTTGTCAGTTCTCATGTCACATGGCCTACAAGCAAAGCCTTTGACATTCTTCATTTCTCTCTCCTTCTAGAAACCCATGGCGCCTATGATACCACATGCCCTCAGTTTTACTCCTAACTCAATGGTCACTCACTGTCTCCTTTGCTAGTTTCCTCTTCCTTCTCATCCCTAAAGTATGGAGTGTCCCAGGACTCCACCCTTAAATCTCTTCTCTATATGCTTTTTCTTCATTGGTGATGCAATTCAATAATTTAGATGCTATCTTTTTCAAACTCCTAAATTAATACCCCCAGCCCAGAATTCAACTGATATTTAAAGGTGTATATACAAATACTCTCTTAACATCTCCATTATCAAAGTTAAAACATCACAAACTGAACTCCTTCCCTCTAAGTATTTTTCACCTGCTCTCTTTTTCACATTAAGAGGCAACTCCATCCTTTCATGTGTATAGGTTAAAAAGAACTCAGGGTGCTCTTCTTTCATACCTTACACTCCTGCAAAACACATCCAGAATCCAACCACTTACCACCTCCCTGGCCATGAGCCCAGTTCAAGCCACCTTTGCCTCTCTCCTGGAGTACTGCAGGAGCCTCCTGCCTGGTCTCTGCTGTTCTTAATGAAGCAATCAAAGTGATCTTTCAAAAAAATGTAGATTTGACCATGTTATTTTCCTGCTCAAAACCCATCAATGTTTTTCAATTTCGCTCAGCATAAAAGCCAAATTACTTTGATTTTAAGGCCCCATACAATCGCCTCTCACCCCTCCAGCCTCATAATACATTACTTCTTTCACATCATCGTCTACTGATTTTTTCCTCCTTCATTTCCCTCTAGCCCCTCCTGCCTGCCTGCTGTTCCCTCTGCCTGTATTACTCTTCCCACATGGTCCACTTCCCCATTTCCTTATGTTATTCCTCAAATATCCACCCAACATTGAAACCTTACCTGCCTATCCAATTTACATTTGCAAGCCACTTTCCCAGCACATTCTGTATCCTTACCTTGCTTTATTTTCTTCCCAGTGTGCGTAACGTGCTAATATACTCAATAATTTACTTACTTAGTTTATTATCTCTCTCCTCCTCCTAAAATACCAGCTCCTTTGCTGCAGGGATTTTTATCTGTTTGTTCAGTGATGCATCTTTACATATAGAAACTATAACAGTGCCAGGGACATAGAGGGACATAAACATCAATGATATTTGTGGAATGAATGAATGGTCAGACAATTCTAGATATGGAAAACAGCATATTACCTTAGAATATATGTTATAAAGCATAGTATATTAAGGGCATAGGAAGAAGCTCAGTATCACTAAGGCATACTAAATGTGATGCTGAAATTAGAGGAGTCAGGAGCCATGTAAATCTGTAGGTACCAAGGGGGGAATAAACAGAGCATACAGGAATTTGTGGATGAATATAGAGAGTGTCACCCAATCTCTATGGGGAGCTGGCTCCATAGTATATGGCTGGATCCACCACAGGGGAAGGTGTAGGGCTTGGTGCATGTCATGGAGCAGAGTTTAAAAAAGAGGCTGTAAACACATGCAAGAACAAGGTCCTGAGTGTGGGCCAGTAAGACTCAAGGGCCTGCTGCCTGGATAGCTTCAAATCACCAACTGTTGCAGATTATCCCTTCATTAGAAATCAGTACAACAGCTCCAGCCTCAAGTGTCCATACTGTGAGGAACCCAGAATCCCCTCAGTTGCTCCACAAACACTCAGGAAGCTGGAGTTTAGTCATGGTGCCCATTACCAATGTTTGAATTCTTGTCTTGCATCCCCACCCCGTCCTCTTCTCCATGTAACCCAATTTTGCCATCATTTTCTCAAAGGATAGCTCACCAAAGGCTGGTGAACCAAGGCAGATATTTACTGAAAGTTTAGACCTAGCAGATGGGATTAGTGTATAGCACAAAGAGACAACTTAAAATTAAATGTAAGACACCACTCTTCTAGTTTTCTCAAGCCATCTCCAGCCATAGAAAATTGGCTGGTGATTGTATACAACATACACATAAACATATATAACACATATACATACATACATACGTACATATATATATTTAAGTTAATTCTGGCTGAAGGGAGAATGGATTTTAGGGAAATGAGATTGAAGGCAGGCGTACTATTTTGGATAAGCATCGCAGAGTCAAAAGCCTATGGGACCAGGAAGATAATGTAGATGAATGAAGGAGACCAGAAAGGGACTGAGGCAAAAAAGAGAGCACACATGCTTCATATAATGGAAGCAGCCACCAAGTCAAGAATAGCATCTTAGAGCAAGACATAGCACTTGCTCCTAGAGTTATGCAGCACAAAGCATTCTCTACCTTATTTGGAGACCTACTTCCAGCTGATTGTTGCCATGGGAAAATACAGGTCCAACGTTTCCAGATCCTCCAATTTTTCAGTGTTTTAGGACAGCGAAGTATTGGCCATTTTATTGAACTCTCCTATTTTTAAACAAAGGCAACAGATTCCATTTTTGCTAAACTGTCAACATTAGTTCTCAAACAAAATATTTCTTCCAGCTGGATTTGACCTTCTGGCCATTGGTTTGCTATCCCTGAGCTGGGACCTGCATGCGGCTACCCAGGTGATAGATGATGGTGGCCAGACATGAGCTGTGATGGTGGGAATAGAGCGTAGGGCCACGGTGACCTACTAAGGAGTCCACAGCAGCTCCTAATTCCCACAAGGAACTAGGACACCCCAAAGAAGACTCCAATTCTCTGGGAAATGAGCTGTAATCGTGAACATTGTGGCAGGAAGCAATGCTGCCATGGCTCAAACTTTCATTGGCCACCAAGCACTACTATTAAGCAAGGGTGCTCATGTGTTTTCCTACCATCCAAGGGTGTGAGTGCACTAATGCACAACCACAGAAGTGCCAGCCTGTATAGCTCATTTCTCAAAGTGACTATGGTGGATCCAGCACCTTCTAGATATTCAGCTCCAATTTACTTTCATTCTATATTCACCAGGCAAGCAATTTTATTATCTGAATTTGGTTTCCCAAGAAGATTTTGATATGAAGAGGTTGTGCTAATCAACTCACAAGGGGACTTCAAGATCACAATTCACATTTGATGAACTATCATTCTAATTTATTTGTCATCTTATTTTAAATTTGTTTAACATGAGAAAGTGAAATAAATTGTGTTCCTCTTTATGCAAGTCTAGTAGTTAATAGTATGGACTCTGTGTTTGCGCTGCCTGGATTACAATACCAGGTTTTCCATTCACTAGCTGGGTGACCTCAGGCAAATTTCATAACTTCTCTTTGCCTTAATTTCCTTATGTGTACAAGGTAAAATAGCAGTACTTACCACACGGAAATCGTAGGAGAAAATGAATCAATATATGTAAAGTGTCTAGAATAGCGCCTAGCATAGTATCACTATAAAATGTTAGCTATTCTGATGAATATCCTTGATTCAACCATAATATACTTATTAAAGACCCAGATTCTAGAGTCAGACTGGCTGAAGTTGTATTATAGCTTTTTGTATATAATTAACTTTGGGCAAGGAATATAGCCTTCTTATGTCTCAGTTGCCTCTGCTATAAAATAGATTTAACCATTGCAGCTACTTCCGAGGGTTGTTTATATTTAGAGCTTCTAAATATAAATATGTTCTATATTCCATAGAATATTCTGTATTCTGTAAATTCCACATATATTTAGAAGCTCTAAGAATAGTGGTGGGTCCACAGTGAATACTAGCTACTGTCTTGTTTCACACACATTTGTTGAATGTGTACAAATTCCTATTAATACAAAAAGGATTAAATGTAACTTCTGTTTTTCAGAAGGATAATAGTGTGACATAAATGTTTTAATTTGAAGGGCTGGGCAGGGTGACTCACGCTTGTAATCCCAGCACTTTGGGAGGTTGAGGCAGAAGGACTGCTTGAGGTCGAGTGTAAGACCAGCCTGGGCAATATAGTATCTCTATGGAAAAAAAAAGAAAAGAAAAGAAAAGGAAGAAAAGAAAGAGAGAGAGAAGAAAGGAAGGATGGAAGGGAGGGAAGGAAGGAAGGAAGGAAGGAAGGAAGGAAGGAAGGAAGGAAGGAAGGAAGGAAGGAAGGAAGGAAAGAAGGAAGGGAGGAAGGGAGGAAGGGAAGGAGGGAGAGAGAAGAAAGAAAAGAAAAAAAAGAAAAGGAAAGAATGGAAGGGAAGGAAGGGAAGGGAAGAGAAGGGAAAGGAAAGATAAGGAAGGGAGGAAGAATTGGGTGAAAGTATTGGCTAAGGTATAAACACTATGAAGTTTTAGTGTTGAAATTTTATTTCAGTAGCCCCTCAGAGTGGTCCTAAAATGGACCAAAAAAAAAAAAAGAAGAAGCTGAACAGTTCAATTAATAAATTGCCAATCTTGTATTTTTAGTCATTTAATAAATGGAATCATATCAACGTATAGCAGTGAAAATCAACTACTGCAGCTACAAATGCTGACATGAAAGCAAGTCTATTCTAAATACCTTTTGTAACTGTCTATCTGGAAAATTAAGGAGTTGCCTTGAAGAGGACTCAGCTCTAACCAAAATACTTAGTGAGTTCCTTAATGTGTGGACATGGTGATTTCTTCATCTATAAAGTGGAGTTGACAAAACTTATATGCCCTACATGCTGCAAAGGATTGTTGCAAGGGGCAAAAAAGATAATGAATATAAGTAGAGTTTAAACACTGGAAGCATTATATCTGATAAGGAAGGCATTATCATTATATATAAGAGCATATCATCCTTCAGGAAATTTTGAAAATCAAAATTTCTTGAGCTGTAGGCCTACTGATTGTCTGAGATGGCTTATTATTATATTATTCTTAAATTTGAGTTAATTCTGAAAAACAGATCATGGAGAGTAAGTTCTGCTATCTAAAGGATCATGTTAAACCTTTTTAGGTTGGGCCTTTTTGTGACAACACCTCGAAGTAATAAATGTTCCCCAAATTGGTTTTCTGTAGACCTGGCTAATTTTTTCTCTGTAAATTATATTGAAGTAATATTAAAATGTCTTCCAAAACCAGATTATTTATATGCATACATACACAAACACACACATATACAGTAATACTCATCAAATTCAGTAGGATGAGACATTATTTATCAGGACTTTCACAAAAGCCTCTCTTGATCTGTGTTCCTGTTTAGTTTTGTCCATTAATATCACATTGATCCAAGACTTGCATCAATACACCTATATATATGTTTCCTCTATTTTCATAAAGTTTGAGTATTAAATCTCCCACAACTAGAACAATGTTTCCAGAACATCCTCTTTGTATATATTTAACTATTATCGTTATTTTCCCCCTTTCAATTTTAACAGATTATTTCATACCATATTTGTTTTACATTTCACCAATAATATCGAACTGACTATTGAACAACCGACATAATCTATTTGGTAAAGTTAAAATAGATTTGTCCGCCTTCTAATATGATTTCTGCAATATGGATATATTGCTATAATAATTTTTTACATACTGATATGGATGTTTAATAGAATTGACAACAATACACTGTTAAAGGAACATGTTCTACATTATTATTAAATGGTTAGACAGTTTAGTTATATACCAAATTTTTTTGCTTCAAAAAATCTGGTTTTTATTTTTATACCACTAATTTGTAGAAAGACAATATTCACTCCAATATCATTCTTTTTCCATATAAAGCTGCTACAATTTTTTAAAGTGTAGTGATCTGCAAAGTATGAGAAATACATATTGTAAATGTGGTATTAATAACAAAATACTTTAAAACTATTTGTAAGCACTTTAATAAAACAATAGTTTATTAAATGTCTAATACCTTCCTACATTATATTAGACACTGTTCATTAATTATTTCATCAACCCTATAAAGTAAATATTATACTTCCAGTTTTGCATGTAACTCATTGATACTCTAAGGTACATTGTTATTAATATCACTGTGTATAGTGAGGAAACTAAGGATTCATGAAGATTAGTTATTTTCCCAAGGCAGTGTGGTCAGCCCAGGGTAGCTCTAGATTCAAAGGACTCCTAGTCATTCATGCTCTGAGTAGGAGTATTACAATTGTATTATTCAATTAGCAACCACTTATTATGAACTTACTGCGTTTGGAATCCCTGGTGCCCCACGTTTATTTCCAGAAAAAAAAAATTGCATTCATTGAATTCTTGGAAAACCCACTTACGTTGTAACAAACTTATACTTCTATAGGAATATGCACACACACACACACACACACACACACACACATATTCCCCTTCTAACTTCTTAAATCTGCAACACATAAGAAAGCTCAACTCCATCTAGTGCCTTATAGCCAAAGCAAAGGTTGAATGATCTTCCCAGATTTTTGATATTAGCCCTGATCTATGCGCCCACATCATTCCATTACCAGAAAAATCTCTGTTACAGATGTGGCTAAAGATGAGGTTATGATGTTAATTGGAATACAGATGTTCAGTGGATAAAAAGTCTGCTGATGTGGACTGGATGCAGATAAAGAAAAGTCTAACTGTGCCTCACTCTACTAATTAGCTCCTCAAAGACCATTGGAGGTAAGATGAAGAAGCCTACTCGGCTATTTGTCTATGTTGGCTAATAAGCATTTGTAAAAGGTTAATAAAAAGGTTAATAGAGAGGTTAGTGAAGGTCTTTCATCATCAATTCAGAATAAAATCCATAATATTAATTTTTTTCTCAAGTTTTTTTAGACTTTCTATTATAGGTACACTTATATAACATAGATAAAAAATCACAACTTAATGGTAAAATATTCTTTTAGAAACTAACATTGAGTTCCCACATTATCTATAGCTATTCTAATTGTAGTGACATTAAATATTTAAATGCCATTGAAATAATAAATTTTCTTCCTTTTAAATTGTGGCTTTTTAATTGAAAGAAAAATGTACAAAGACATTAGGATATTTTATTAATGGCTATCCAACTTCATTGGAAGTTTAGAGCCTTAGTTCTTATTTCTGACTTTCCTCAGCTCTGGAAGATGTAGATTTTCTTGGCAACAGTTGCTGTGTAAAATATTCTGAGATAGAATTTTTTATCATAATTAATAATAGATGAAAATTTCTGAGTTTTTGATGTTCTAAACTCTATGCTGTTTGATTTATGGTGTCTTTATAGTTGTTTTTCTAGTAATTCTCAGTCTCTTCCTGTTGATATAAGGGTTAGTCATCTTTTTCTTCTAGATGGATCTGATAAATTTGTGCTTGTTTTCCATATCTTTATGTGTTACTTCTGTATATATTTTAATAACACAACCAATTCTACCACAATGAAACTGAACTATAAGTTTGCTAAGTTTCCAATGGAATTTTTAGCATGTCAATAGACAAACACCAAAACATTCTTACTTGTACGCATCCTCGTAATGTAAACACTATAGTGAGGCATCACGACTTTCAAGATCTAATTCCAAAACAGGCACGCATTCTTGTGACAAGTATCAAAACTAATCTACAAACCTCATTAATTGTAAAGGGTTTAGCACAGGTGCTTACACAATATTATCACTGCATTATCGTTTTTGTCTATTTAATTCTTGGTAGTTATTTGGGACCATTAAAAATAAAAAGTTTAGATAAAGTTTCAATTCATACAATGCAGATAGGAATTTATAAAAAGCTTTTCATCCAGAGCAGTCAGAGAGAATGTGATCCCTTAAACGTCCTATTGTTGTTGTTGTTGTTGTTGTTTTTGTATAGTGTTTCTCTCTTTCTGGAAATATAGGCTCTCTAAAAGTCAGCAACAATATAGGATTTTAACCATGTACTCCCTTCCCTTTGTCTTCTCTCTTGCTGATTTCTGCAATCTGCCAATTTGCACCTCAGCAATGAGATAACCTTATTGTTTTGATGTCCAATTATCAATTTGCACCTGTAAAGACATGCAATGTGTGTCGCATTTATTGTTGTGCTTCTGTGTATTTCTGTGGAGATGGATAACTCTCAGATTAGAGCATATGGAATTGCAGTTAAGGCAAAGCTTAGGTTTTTTTCAGTCATCTACATTTCAACTTACAACACTGCAAATTTTGTTAAATACTTTGATAAAAAGAATCATGAGTCATAGTTAAGTATACTTAATCTTATGAAACCTAGCATGACTGACCACCTTTATTTTCATCATTATAACCTAATAAATAGCCACTTATTTTCTTCTGATAACCTCAAGCAATAACATTCTTTTGTAAATGTGGCCTTGTAAAAACTACGCTTGGGTGGTCTATGATTACTGCTGTATAGTCAGGAAATTCTCAGTAATTCTTTTTCAGGTATTAGAAATATGTTCAGTGAGAAAATAGGTTCTTTGTAAACCACTGCATTTCTGGATGCTTTTTTAGGAAATAAAAAATTATGCCCACTTTAAATTGACTTATTTCCATTCTCAAAATGTGATCATCATTTTCCTGGAAACCTGAATTGACAAGTATTCACCACAGTTCCTGATAGGCAACTGTGCTTCTTTGAAATGGTTGCCTGCCCTACAAATGGTTATTTTCACATTAGTATTTCTGGTTTGAGCGCCTTTCAGGGAATGCTCTGTCAGTCTTGAAAATCAACATAGTTACATAGTTCAAGCCCATAAATGGGTAAAATGCAATCTTTCCATTCTTCCTCATTTAAAGAGAATGGGACCTTAAGTAGTAGGTGAGGGCAGAAAACGCTGAATAAACAACTACAATTAATTTTAAGGTAAGCACAGGCCCAACTTTAAGGTAAGCCTTTTCAAAAAACGTATGCCAGGATCTTCCTATGAGGAAGTAAACGGTGAATTGTGTGTGTATGTGTGTGTGGGTGTGAGTGTGTGCTTAAATCCATCAGGAAAAAAATAAAACCTGATAAAGTGCAAAATGCAGGCCAGTATCTTGACAGTCTGAGCAAATAATTGACAGTTTAAGATTTAGTGCAAAGCCAATATAAATCAGTAAATGGTAATATTAAGAAATAGAGTTCTCTGATATGGTTCAACTGTCAAATTATTGCATTTGAGCTTTATTTTTTCATTTTTAAATATATTTTTTATATGTTTATCTTACACTTGTACCCTATCCCTTAGCTATCAGGAGCTTTTAAAAAGAGAATAATACGAAAGTTTGCAAATAACAATTCTTAAATATTTTGTAAATGCTCATCCTGAAGTCCCTCTAGGTATGACTGGAGATTAATTTATTGAAAAAATATAAGAGGACATGGTAAAGATGAGAAACTTTTTTTTTTTTTTTTTTTTTTTGAGATGGAGTCTCGCTCTCTCGCCCAGGCTGGAGTGCAGTGGCCCAATCTTGGCTCACTGCAAGCTCCGCCTCCTGGGTTTGCACCAGTCTCCTGCCTCAGTCTCCCCAGCAGCTGGGACTACAGGCGCACGCCGCCATGCCCAGCTAATTTTTGTATTTTTAGTGGAGACAGGGTTTCACCATATTAGCCAGGATGGTCTTGATCTCCTGACCTTGTGATCTGCCCACCTCGGCCTCCCAAAGTGCTGGAATTACAGGCGTGAACCACCGCACCCAGCCGTAGAAATTTTATCAGATGGTGAAAGGGGCACAAGCTTTGTGTGAGGATGTGTCCCAGTGCACCACTAACAGCATGATCCCGATGACTCCCACCCTGAGGCTCTAAACTGGGGCTGAACCTGAATGGCGAGTTCTCATTCTCAAGTTCTGCTATTTTGTGGGATCACAGCATACACAGAGGAAACGCGATCTGGTTACCAAAAGTACACATCAAAATACCATTTCAGCAAGTTGATTACTCATCTTTCCAGGAGAACCCTCCTTTAGTTTCTCAAACCTCATCTCTTTAGATTTCCCATCACCTTGGTCAAGACCAAAGAAGAGTTTAATCATCCTAAGCCCCTATGCGTTTACTCACACCTTCCCCAAAACCAGTATAGGGTTTATTCTTCCTTAAGAAACCAGCTATAACTTCACCAACCCCAGGAAGCATGTGTACTAGGATATTAAATGCAACTCTTTTGCTTCTGAAGATTTCAGCAGAGGCTTCAAAGACCACTGCTGAAATCTTGTTTCAGAAATCTTGAAACAGCCTGTGTTCTCAGAAAGCAGAACAGCAAGCTGAGGACTTATGCGAATATCTCTTTATTAGGGAGCTGGAGTGAGGAACTAGGGCAGTGAAGCAGGGAAGGAGAAAGCAAGGATGCATCATGACCCCTGCTAAATCCAACTGCTTGCTTCGTCTTTGAGGATCATCTAAGAAGGTATACAAGCTGCATCTTGGGATAGTCTGTCCTCAAGGGAAAGATGAAGAATAGGGAAGAAATTTATCCACCAGTTCCCATCTCCCACTGGTCAAAATTTTGTCACATGGGGCAAGAAATGCCCTGTACTTCTGGGTGGTATGTGCATGAGTGTTGATGAGCTCAACACATGGTTTCTCACAGCTCCATATCAATAAGGAAGGACCAGCACTTGGTGTGAGTCTGAGCTTAGGCAATGGGAGCCTGCTCCTGCATGAAGTCCCTTGGAACCCGTGCGAGGCTAAGAGGATCTGAAGTTGTATATAAGAGGTGTGTGGTACAATTGAGAATATAACACTAGGACCCAGATAGTCCTACATTCTAAACCAAAGTGCTAGACCACGTACATAGGACATACTAAGGGATTGTAAAATTATTTCCTCAAAAAGTTGCCCACTACCTGTCTTCAAATTAGACACAGGAATGTGAAAAATTCACTGGGGGAGGTAAAATACTTGGGAGTAAGAAATTCCTTGGAGAATTGTTCAATGTTCAGTTATTCAGTCCACCCGACCCCACTCTCCCATCTTGGGGAAGTGGAGAGGTTATATCCTTTCACCTCAAGCTTGGTAAGAAGTGATGAATAGAATATGAAGAACTTGGGGAGTGGCTCTAACTTATCTCAGAGTATTCTGAAGACATGAGGCTGTGACTGAAGATGTCCCTCCTCATGGCTGATCCAAGAAAGGGAGAGTTTCATGAAGAGTTGGCTGCTTCTCCACTTAAGGTAAGGCAAGGAGGTTCATCGCCCATGGACTGGATGCAGACTCTATGGAAGAAGATCAGACTGTGCTGTCCTGAAAGAGACTCATCCTAGAAGTCTCTCTGAATGAGACGAGTGACTCCAGCCTAGAGTGGTTCCTGGGAAACTAGCAAGCAGAGGGGAAAAAAATCATAAGCCACCATCAAAGAGGAGTGCTCTAAGAGAGAGATCCAGCACCAGAATAAGTCTAGAGAGTTAAAGAGAGTGGATGAGCTCATATGCCTTCACCACGGCCAGATTATACCACCACCCTCCAGTGAGACCTTTCCTCACTTCTAACGCTGCTTCCAACCTTGGATGGGATCAAACAGCAGGGGGTAGGAGATATATATATAGATATATATATATGCACATATATACATAACTATACTTAAATATTTTGTAAATAATCATCCTGAAACCCTTTAGGTATGATTGGAGATTAATTTATTGAAAAATGTAGAAATACATATGTGTATTATATACATATATACATACATATATATGCATTTACATACATATAAATGTATGTAGAGAGAGAGAGAAAGAAGAAAAAGGAGAGAGGCAAGAAGGAAAGAAAAAGAAACAAAAGGAGAAAGGAAAAGAGAGGAGAGGAGAGGAGGGGAAAGGAGGAAAAGAAGGAAGGAAGGAGAGAGAAGGAAGGAAGGAGGGAAAAAGAAAGGAAAAAGAAAGAAAGAAGAAAGAAAAGAAAGAAGAAAGAGAAAAAAAGAAAAAGTCAGAAAGAGAAAGAAAAAGAAAAGAAAGAAAGGAAAAGAAAAAGAGAAAGAAAAGAAAGGAAGGAAGGAAGGAGGGAAAGAAGGAAGGAGAAAAGAAAAAGAGGGAGGGAAGGAGAGAGAGAGGGAAGGAGAGAGGGAAGGAGGGAGAGAGGGAGGGGAGAACTTTGCCTCCTACTGTAGTCTGTCAGGGAAGAAGCTTTCAGTTGGATAAAAGATAAAAGCCTTTTCTTGATGGAAATTCTTAATTACTGAAACAAGTCCTCATGGTTACAAGGGACTAGAAAAATCTATGGAGCTGCCCAAGATTTCGACAAACAATGGGAAAAATAACAAGTTCAGAACATGGAATTTGACAGAGCAGAGAATCTGTCTCACACACACACACACACACACTCACAAACACTTTTTTTTCCTACACTTGCTCTCTACACAGTGAAGCTTCTTCAGTAACATGTTTAAATCTCATGCAACCCATTTGGTCGTTCTATCCCAGGCTACGTGCTTTCTTACTCTATTCCTCTTCTTTTACTCTGAATCTGCTTTGTTGCTCTGCATTTCACCTCCATTTCATCTTTATACTAGATTGCACACTTATAGGCTCTTGTACCTCACTTCCCATAGCATCTACCCAAACCATAGTGTCATGTTCTCCTTAGTACTGTGGTGGGGCACTTGCTGATGTGAGTGTCTCACCACTTATTTTCTTTCATTTATCTATTTTCTCATCACCTACCTGCCCCCAATGTCAAAGTTCAGAGATTCTTCATGTTACACTTTGTTAATAGTTTCTGAGAATCGCATAGGATCAAAGAAGGAAAGTCATTGATTATTTTTCTACTTAAAAATGGTGGCTGAAATGGCTAAAGAGCATATTTTATATTATGAAGTAAACATCCAATACAGCTAACAGCTAACGTTTACTGAGAAATGCTCATGTTCTAGGAATCACTAAATGCTGTACGTGTACTGTCTCATTTAATTCTGAGAGCAAGCCTTTATAGTGGATATTATTAATAATTTCACCCCATTTCAATGATGAGACTCAAAGAGGTGTGGAGATTTGTCAAATATCAAACATCCAGAGAAATAACAGAGATATAAGTCTGAGTCCAGAGCCTGAGATCGTAACCACTAGGTTCTACTGGTTTCTTAGTGACTGTAAATTTTAGAGCACGGAACTTGGTAAAAACAGGAATGATTTATGTGTTCCACTGTGTATCAGAGGTCTACCCTGGGACCCAGTAAAATGAAAAGTTTCTTGACATGGTGGTCCAGATCTTACCAACCCATAGGAGAAATTTAGTCTAATGTTGAGAAAAATCTTCCAGGCATGAAGGAGAGCTTGAGGTCAGCTATACGACCAAAAGCAACCCTCTTGGCCCTGTCCATCCAAGCTCTACTGGGGATTTCATTTATTTTATAGTATGTGTGCTTACCATATTTAAACCATTTGTGAAGTAGGTATGTGGAAAGACTTCTTATTCTCATTTAATCAATGAGGAAACAGAAACACAAATATTAACAGCCACAGCAAAGGGTACAGCCTCAGGTTCCAAGTTTCTGAGTTCCTCATGTTTGGCCTTTTCGAATATTGAGCAAGAAATTGCCACTTCTCTATGTGACCTAATTGTATAAAAACATATGCAAAAATTCAATGGTTCTCCAATTTAGCTAAACATAAAAGATACCCTGTCACCTGTAGAATACTGTAAAAGGCTTCCTTAAACACATTATTCAATTAATTCAGGATATATGCACGAGACCTCCACAACAAGTGAGGCATTGTAAATTGGATATTGAGGGAAGGTAAATACAGGACAGAAGAAAATCACTCAGAGCAAGACTTTGCAGGATGCTCTGGCTTGCTTATTTATTTATTTATTTATTTATTTATTTATTTATTTCAGATTGACCCAGTCTATTCCTCACACAGCATCACTATGCTTAGAAATGTGTAGACTTTATTTACATATACTTCTATGTTAGGAAATGTATGAAGCAATCAGAAGCAAACTGTCCCTGCCCTTAGGAGCTTTCAACATAGGGTAATTTATATGGCATATGCCTCCTGTCTCTTCCATTTAAAATAAATATTTAAAACACTTGAATTGGATACCTTATTTTGTGTACTTGTTACTCATTTATATTTTGCTAATACATTTCTGTATAACAACCTTAATCCAAACCGCTATTATTGAGTATAGCATATAGAATGCTGTCGAAATTTATGTTCTAAGCATAAATGTATGTTGCTTCATTTAAATATTTATATTGTCTCCTAAGCTAATTTTTAAAATATTAAAATACGTGTGACTTTGAGGGAAGCCTAAAAATATCATTGAACCAAGACCTAAATAATTTGACTATTGTAACACCATTTTTCTAAAGATGATTTTCTTTAGTTTCTAAACCTATAAATGTCCTTGCTCTGTTAGCTGTCTTTTAAGAGAAACTGGCAGAAGTTGAAATTCTAGTACATGAGAAAAATTTAAATATGCATTTCTGATAATTGCTCATATTTTAAATTTAATACATGGAGTAGTTAGAAACACAAAAATTGGTCAATTAAAAGAGTGAATACTCTTTGAAGTTCCTTTGTAAAAAAGATAGCCATTATTTCTGAAGAATTTAACCTGAAGTTATCTTCATTAAAGGCCAAAGACTTACTCATAATACTTAGTATTCTTATTTCCTCTTTATCTTTAAAAAAATACCCTGGAGAAAGGAAGTATGTCGGGACCACGGGAAGGGACAGAAAACTTGGCAGAGAAGGAACACACAGCTCACTGGCACAGCTCTGAGGAGCATGTGGGCCACAGAGAGAGAGGTCACTTATGAGAGTTGTGTCATATATAAAGACTGCATGAAAGAAAGCTGACAGGGATAGAGGTGAGACTAAGCAAGCTTTACAAAATATTTAGTGTCTTTTTCTGTTTGAAATAGGGTGTGCCAAAGTCAGTAATTCTTAATTTCATTGTAATTAGGTTATATGCTACAGAGAGCTCATCAGAATTTGGGAAAAAATTTAGCAAATGTCACTATTGAAATTTAGCAAATAAGAATCAGCATAAAATGGATAAGCTTTGCCATCTGCAGCAATAACTCATCTTGAAATTTCAATCCCGAATTGCTGATAAGAGCAGGGGATTCCCCATTTCCAACTGTTAAGGTTCCAAGACGTCATCTGTAACCCATCAAGATGACCCTGTCAGCAAGACAGGATAGACTTCTGCCAGGAAGCTAGTTACTGGTCCTGGAATGCTGGCTTCAGTGGTGGCAGAGTGATGACCATCCTCCAGGTTTCACTTGCAATGACCTTTCCTGCTTCAACAACAGAGCGGATATTTTGGTCAATCTCTTTGGTATCTAACCAAATTGCAATCAACATGTACAAGCAATTTGGCTACAGCAAATATAGAACAGTCATAGAGTATGTCTGGGCCAACAACAGACAGCCCGGTGGAGATGCACCTTCCAGAGACACTGACAAGAAATCCATTGCCTTATCCTGTGCACCCTGAAGACACTGAATAACCGTGGGCAGTGTTCCCAGGCAGAAGCTTCAGGTATTTTATAGGCAATATTATTTTCACTGGATGGTCTTAGAACTTTATTAGGGGAAAAGTAATCATTTAGGTACTAAAGACTTCAAGAAAATATAGGTTATAAACTTATTTAAAATCTCATTATTTCCAATCAGCAATATTATACCTACTGAAACTGTTCACTGTAATAAAATTCAATCCAAAAAGGGTATAGGTCAGAAGGAAACATTCCACTATTATGGTTTTTCATATTCACTATATGCTAAGGAAAAAAACTTGCTCCAATCTCTTCCTAAATTCTGTGCCTGAAAACCACTGCATATATATTTTTTTAATTTTGTATTGAACTGTTAAATGAAACTTTAAAAGCATATATGCAATGCATAAATCTAAGACATATAATAAAATACATTAGCTCCAAAAAAAGACATGACTAAAATGTTAAAGTAAAGAAAGCCACAATCTGCATAACGATGATATAACATCTTTGGCATGAATGAACACTGCTTTGGATGACAAATAAAATGGATAATTTTGTATTAAGAATTTTCCCTCTTTTTTTAGGGAAGAATGTGCTCATGACATTTACTTGATCAATCCTGGTTCTTTAAGCAGAAATATTTTAGAAGTGAGAAAAACAACTTCATATAGACTTCTATCCTCACAGCGGCAATGACAGTTCGCCTGTTCTAGTCACCAATGAGGTCAATCTTGCCAAATCAATTATATGTCCTAACCTTACTTGGACTATCAGCAGCATTCAACTTCCTCCCCCTTGAGGCATGCTCTTTCCTAAGATACTATGACACTCCACTCTAGTTTTTTTTCCACCTCACTGGCTGTTTCATTTCATTTTCCTTTGCTGACTACTGCTCAACTTCTAAATGCCAGGATTCCCTGTGGCTTGATTCTTTGTCTTTTTTTTTTTTCTATACCTACATATTCTTTCTATGTGTTCTCACTCAGATCCGTGGTTTTAAACATATCTATGTTCAGATGACACTCAATATTACATTTTTATGCTGAATTAAAGGTGTATACATCCAACTATCTGACATTTCCACTTAGATTGGTAATATGTATCTCAAAGTTAACATAGCTGATAACGAACTTTTCATGTCCCAATCTGCTCCTTCTCAGCAAAAATAATCCTCATTCATCAAGGTGGTCAAGTAATAAACTAAAGCTTATCCTTGATTTTTCTCTCTGTGTTACACAGATACAGTCTGTTAGTTTAATTCCAAAGCACATCTTCGTCTGCCCACTTCCTCAACTCAAACAATGCCACAGTCTTACACCACATGGACTACTGAATTGGCCTCCATGATTCATCCCTACTTCCCTTCTGTCTCCCTTCATTTCTTTGAGATCTTTTAGATGTAAAACAGATAACATCTCTTCTCTGCTTAACTCTTTACTGCCTTCCTATTGTAGTCAGAATGAAAACCCAGGACTAACCTTGGCATCCAGGACCCTGGTCCCAGTGAAATTCCAAGATGTTATCTTTACTTACTCTCTCTCTCCCTCACTGGAGGTGGCCTTTCATGCTTTCAGACATGCCTAGCTGATACCTGATTTCTGGATTGTGCACTAGCTGTCCTCTCTCCCAGTAGCTCTATGTCTTCAGATGTTCACCCCTGTTCAATTTCCTTATATCATTTAGCTCTCCTCTCCAATCTGCTTCCTCCAAGAGGCCTTTCCTGACAATCCAGTCTGAAATGGTGTTTTCCCCATCTGAGTCTCTCTTATCTCATTATGTTCTCTTGTCTGCTCAACATTTATCATAATCTGAAATCATCTTGTTCATTTATTTAATTGCTTATTTTCCATCTCCCTCTCTATGTCATAAGCTCCAGAAAAGTAAGGTCCTTTTGTTTTTTGTTTTTTGGGGGTTTTCTTTGAGATGGAGTCTTGCTCTGTCACCCAAACTGGAGTGCAGTGGCATGATCTTGGCTCACTGCAACCTTTGCCCTCCATGTTCAAGCGATTCTCTTGCCTCAGCCTCCCAAGTAGCTGGGATTACAGGCGCCCACCACCATGCCCGGCTAATTTTTGTATTTTTAGTAGAGACGAGGTTTCACCATGTTGGCCAGGCTGGTCTTGAACTCCTGACCTCAGGCAGAGTAAGGTCCTTTTCTATCTTGTACACAGTTGCATCTCTTCTGGAAGAAAATCTGACATAGTATAAAAGCTTAGTAAATATACCTAATTAGTTACTTAAATTATCTAGAATCCCATATGTATATACATAAATATATATATAAGTATATAGTAAGCATATATTTATATATTATACTAAATAATATATAAATATATTTTTAATGTGTATATGTGTATATATACATATATATATATATGCACACACGTACATATAGAATCTACTATACTGGATGGGCACAATGGCTCACACCTGTAATCCCAGCACTTTGGGAGGCCAAAAGAGGGAGGATTGCTTGAGGCCAGGAGTCTGAGACCAGCCTGGGGAACATAGTGAGACCCCATCTCTACAACAAATTTTTTTTTATTTTAAATTAAATTTTTTTTAATTAAAAAAAATTATCCTTACACAACCTTCCAGGCAGTGTTATGAAGAAAATGTTATTAAGTTTACATATATGTCAAGCTTAAAGAGGAGAACACCACAACCTACCCATCTGACAAAGGGCTAATATCCAGAACCTACAAAGAACTCAAACAAATTTAGAAGAAAAAACCCCATCAAAAAGTGGGCAAAGGAAATGAACAGACACTTCTCAAAAGAAGACATTTATACACCCAACGGACACATGAAAAAATGCTCATCATCACTAGCCATCAGAGAAATGCAAATCAAAACCACAATGAGATACCATCTCACACTAGTTAGAATGGCAATCATTAAAAAGTCAGGAAACAACAGGCGCTGGAGAGGATGTGCAGAAATAGGAACACTTTTACACTGTTGGTGGGATTGTAAACTAGTTCAACCATTATGGAAAACAGTATGGCGATTCCTCAAGGATCTAGAACTAGATGTACCATATGACCCAGCGATCCCATTACTGGGTATATACCCAAAGGATTATAAATCATGCTGCTATAAAGACACATGCACACGTATGTTTATTGCAGCACTATTCACAACAGCAAAGACTTGGAACCAACCCAAATGTCCATCAATGACAGACTGGATTAAGAAAATGTGGCACATATACACCATGGAATACTATGCAGCCACAAAAAAAGGATGAGTTCATGTCGTTTATAGGGACATGGATGCAGCTGGAAACCATCATTCTCAGCAAACTGTCGCAAGAACAGAAAACCAAACACTGCGTGTTCTCACTTATAGGTGGGAACTGAACAATGAGATCACTTGGACACAGGAAGGGGAACATCACACACGGGAGCCTGTTGTGGGATGGGGGTAGCAGGGAGGGATAGCATTAGGAGATATACCTAATGTAAATGACGAGTTAATGGGTGCAGCACACCAACATGGCACATGTATACATACGTAACAAACCTGCACGTTGTGCACATGTACCCTAGAACATAAAGTATAATAAAAATTTAAAAAGAGGAGAACACCAAAATCAGAGCAATTAGGGGTTTTGAAGTTTGCTTGTGAATGTATGTTGAGATTTAAACTCTCATTTTCAAAAAAGATTATTCTACAATGTTCTCTTAGAAAATTAAGCAAAATCTAGACATTTTTTTTTGTTTCCATTTAATATTAGCTTAGCGAAAGTTAATTTCGGTGGCATAGCCCATCAGTCCCGTAATCTCTAGGTGGTCAAATAACTGTGCACTTCTGGACCTGCTAAATTGTGTCTAGACTCTAGATGCATCCTAGCCCCTCTTCAAAACTGGCATTCCCAGAGGCTTGATCTCCACAGTCAGCCAGGCTCTCACAAGTAATGCTCGCAAAATTTCATTGGCTTTATCTCCAGTTGCCTCTCTGTAGCCCAGAAATCATGACACATCTGGAACAATGAAGATCAGCCTGAGCATGTGAGAGATCCTCTAAACCCACAAGAAAAAGACATCAATACAAGAAAGTTTAACTCTTTAGCAACAGAGAACAGCAATATGTCCTATCAGTGGTCCTTTAAGCAATGGTAATGATCAGAGGTAGATACCTTCATTCCAGGGTTGCTTTACCTTTAGACAGTGTCAAAATAATTTAGAGGTGAGAGGACATCATCAGGAAGGGTCCCTATCCTAAGGGGCCCTATCCTGTTATAATGCCTAGTACAGATTACTTGTGAGTATAGGTTCTGAAAAATTGCTGGGAAACATAGGTGGTATTTATATTGTAAAGCCCTTGAAGTAAATAATTTTTTGATTTGAATATATCTTTTACAGTATCTAATAGAGTGCCATATTTACATGGAATCCCTAATTTGTGTTTTAAAAAGATAAGGAAGTTGAGCATGGTGGTTCATGCCTAATCCCAGCACTTTGAGAAGCTGAGGCAGGAGGATTGCTTGAGGTCAGGAGTTTGAGACCAGCCTGGGGAACATAATGAGACAATTTAAAAATTAAACAAGTGTGGTGGCACATGTCTGTAGTCCCAGCTACTCAAGAGGCTGAGGTGGGAGGATCACTTGAGCCTAGAAGGTTGAGGCTGAAGTGAGCCATGATCCTATCACTCCAGCCTGGGAGACAGAGGAAAACTCCTTCAGAAAAAAAAGTGAGTAACAAATGGATTTATTGTCATAATTGATATAGAATCTCATATTTAACTTTAATTACTGGACCAGATAAAATTATTGGCTAGAATAAAAGGGGTTGGAGAGGAAAAGAGAATGGAGAATCTCATGGCCAAAAATGTACAATGCAAGGTTCAGGCAAAGAGCAATGGAAGTCATGGTAATTTAAAAAAATATATTGTAATAACAAAAACTCAAGATTTTTTATTAAATATTTTTATAGACAGGGTCTAGCTCTGGGTCCCAGGCTGAGTGCAGTGGCATGATCATAGCTCACTGCAGCCTCCAACTCCAGTGCTCATGCAATCCTCTGGCCTCAGCCTCCTGAGTAGGTAGGACTACAGGTGCACTCTACCATGCCTGGCTAATTTTATTTTATTTTATTTTATTGTAGAGACAGAGTCTTGCTGTGTTGCCCAGGCTGGTCTCGAACTCCCGGCCACAGCGATCCTCCCTCTTTGGCCTCCCAAAGTGCTGAGATTACAGGTATGAGCCACTGTGTCCAGCCAAAAATGTTTTCAAAAATGAATCAATAAACTTCAATCCAGGATTCTCATAGTCAGAGCATGTACATATGTTACATTCAAATAGTAACAGAAGCCTTGGTGAGCAAGTGAAGTTTTTCAGTGTTTAGTTAAGGATTTGTAAGCACTCTGTTATTAAGCTGATAAAGCATTTCTCATAAAAATGACAACACAATTATGTACAGTTAGATAAAACTTACTTTTGCTTAGAATTAACTTAATAATATAATTAATACCGATAGTAATTAATATATTATGTACCATTAAAAACAATGAGTCATAAGTGCTTTAAAAATAAAACCTTGGCCGGGCGCGGTGGCTCAAGCCTGTAATCCCAGCACTTTGGGAGGCCGAGACGGGCGGATCACGAGGTCAGGAGTTCGAGACCATCCTGGCTAACACGGTGAAACCCCGTCTCTACTTTAAAAATACAAAAAACTAGCCGGGCGAGGTGGCGGGCGCCTGTAGTCCCAGCTACTCGGGAGGCTGAGGCAGGAGAATGGCGGGAACCCGGGAGGCGGAGCTTGCAGTGAGCTGAGATCAGGCCACTGCACTCCAGCCTGGGCGACAGAGCGAGACTCCATCTCAAAAAAATAAATAAATAAATAAATAAAAATAAAAAAAATAAAAATAAAACCTTGATGTACATACAAAGGTATTTATGTGGTATAATTCACTTTTATATTAGTTTTTATTTTTACCAAGGACAATTCAATGAGCTCAATATTGACACAGAAATGCAGATACATCCTATTTTTAGTCTATTGTTAATTTATTTCAGTGATTAAGTCATGCCTTTTGCTTAAGTAAAGCACTGAATGAGCTCTTTTAGGCCACTAAAAGATGAAATAGAAAATGGAGGCAGTCTCTAAATAATACCTGATGAGTGAGGGATTACTAAATACTGGTAACTCTTCTCAGCAGAATGTGACCCAATTCACCAGAAAAATCAGAGGCAGGGTATTCTTGAGAAAAGCACAATCCAATCCTATCTCAATTTCCAAGGCAATTGACATAGTAGCCCTATCTTTCTTTAGTATTGATATAAGAATCTTGAGGTCAGGATTCATTGAGATGGAATCTTAATGTTTTGTTATGTGATAATGTTATGCAAAATATAGAACACAGAACGTTGATAAGACCCCCTTGATGAACGAATTACTGCCTCATTGGTTTTAAATATTTGTATGAAGAACGTAAGATCCATGAGCTGAAGGAGCTGGGGAGGATAAAGTCATAATCAAAACAAATTGTGTACTGCAAATCGAGTCCCATTCCTCTAAATTCCAGTGGCTAGGAAAACAGACCAGGGAGGAGAATATCTCATCAATCAGATGATGGGACTTGCGCAGTGCCCTTCATGTAGGCTGATCACCAGACACTTAACTTTAAGACAACTCACTTTCCTGACTACAACAGAAGGGAGGCAGAATAAAACAAATTAGTCGAAGACTCAAAAATGCCAAGGGCCCTATTAAGTATAAAAAGCTAATAGGGTATGTGCTTATACCCACAAGTGTGTGCATGTGTCTCAGAGAGTGCATGTGTAAAAAGAAATTAGCAGCTCAAGCTGCTTTAGCAAGACCATACAGAGTTTTCTTGATTCATAAAACCTGACTTACGAGCAAATCTCCTACAAAACTAAGCAGCTTTAAAGAGGAGTTCAGATGGAAAGACAACATGGTTACTTAGATGCAGACATTACTTTTTTTTTTACATCATCAAAGCAATTCATGTTATGTTTTCATGCTATATTAATGGAATACTGAAAAACCAGAAGTAAAACAAACCTTCCATGTGTAAGTATTTTGTGCATTTGGAGAACAGATTAGTTAGAATAGTAGCAAGATTAAGTGAAAACCTGGTGACTATATGCAATTGTATATTATCCATTATCTTCTCCTTATTAGTACTTCATTAGTCTCCTTTTTTTTTTCTTTAAAAGAACACACTGTAATAAAAGGCATCCCATGATTTCATGGATGTGTAATTGAAATCACTAATGGCAGCAGTTGCTGAAACTATATCTAAAAGAGAGGCTTCGACGTTAGCGTTCCATGTTAGTGTCATTAAAACATTACCCTCTAGAAGCCCTGTTATGTTTATTTTATTTTTTATTTTTATTTATTTATTTATTTATTTTTATTTATTTATTTATTTTGAGGCAGAGTCTAGCTCTGTCGCCCAGGCTGGAGTGCAGCGACGCGATCTCTGCTCACTGCAAGCTTCGCCTCCCAGGTTCACGCCATTCTCCTGCCTCAGCCTCCCGAGTAGCTGGGACTACAGGGGCCCACAACGCCCGGCTAATTTTTTGTATTTTTTATTAGAGACGGGGTTTCACCGTGTTAGCCAGGATGGTCTGGATCGCCTGACCTCGTCATCCGCCCGCCTCGGCCTCCCAAAGTGCTGGGATTACAGGTGTGAGCTACAGGCCCGGTTTAGAAGCCCTGTTATGAAAGAAAAAGGGCTAGGTCCTTTGACAGATGTGTTTATTTTCTGTTAAATAAATAAAATATATATATAAAAACACATTACATTTTTCATTACAAATAATGTTTTAAAATTCTACTTTTTATAGAGAAGTCATAAAGTGAAAGGTATTTGGGGATCTGTTTTAATTAATAAGAGAAAGGGAAGGTTGTAACCTAGAAGGCTAAGATTATAGGCCAACGTGACAAATAAATGGTCAGTAAGAATTTATCAGTGATTTTTATGCCTCCACCATTATGGAAATGCCACTATCATCATTCCACACCCAAGCCTCTAGCCAAGATTAACTCAGTCAAAAAAAAAAAAAAAAAAATCTATAGTGAGAAGGATGCAGGCCTGAGAGGCTTCCTCAGAATTCTCAGGCCATTTTCCTACCCCCATATTGTATACTATAGACTCTCACAGTGATCATCTGTGACAAGAAAGTTCCATTTCATCATTTAAGGAAGTAGCTTATGTCTTAATAACTGTCTTGGTTGTTCATATAAACTGCCAGCAATTGTGAAGGTGCACCATTGCACTATCATGGATTGTTGAAACCCATAGCTATGCAAATTGTTGTTAATAGTCATAATAATGTTTAAGATTTCTAAGGCATTTAAATTAGGTAAGCACCAGTACATTCTCCATTTTACAGACAAGGAGCCAAAAACTAAGAGGTTAAATTACATTCTAAGGTCATAACTTTTATAGTGAGTGAGCTGTAATTTGAACTCACATATATTTTATTCTAAAATTCCTCTTTTTAACTGCTCTTCCAAGTTTGAGTAATTGAATTATTTATTAAATTGAGCATAACCTATCCATGTGACAAATAAAACAACGTAAAGACAAACATGAAGAGACTAACTTTGTAAAACTCATTTATTTTGCTATGAGGCTATCTGCTTCTCTAGGTTTAACCCATTGTAAATCAACTTCAAGTCAGAAACCTTCCAGCAGCTTGTTCTCAACTCTCAAAAGCAGATGCTACCTTAACAATAAACTGATCCCTGAAATATTTTTAACTGAACAAGAAGAAAAGCATTATTTTTATCTACCTAGCTTTCTTTCCTTGGTAATGATGCCCATGCCTTTCCGCCCATCTTCCTGCAAGAGGCACTCAGTTATCCATGACGAAGATGGGGGAAAGGAAAAAAGCAAGCCACCAACTCTTGACTGGGTGGTTCGTCCTTCCACTATAGCTGCCCAGTTGCAGAAGATTCTTGCCCTACTCTTTAGAAATGAAGTAAAGGAATCTGCTTTCCTCTGCGATCACCTATGTACACGACATACTCATTATTTTGTTTTGGAGGTGCCTTAGGTTACCATTTGAAGGCACTGTTTCAAAGAAATAAGGTTAAAACTTTGAACTGAAATTCAACATGTTTTTAACTAGTTTTGTATCTCTAAAGTTAAACTTTTCTCCTGAAGGTCATTCAATAAAACTTTAAAACACACACACAAAAAAACTATACACTTGTAACAGCCTGAATATTTGGAGCTGGTGAAAGTTATCAACTCCTCTCCAAATAACTACCATGAAGGTGAGTTTCCAAGATGTGAAATTCGCTTTTAGGAATCTGATATGGAGTCATAACAACATACACGTAGGCAACCACGGCTCTTTTGGAGCATAGCTTTTTGTCGGCATCTCTCAGAAGTAAAAATTTTAGATGCAGAAGATCCTTGCCTGTGGAGATTTGCCATTCATGATTCTGAGTATTCATGAGTATTCCCAAAGGCCTCATAATATGTAATCATTTGTGCTCTCTGTTGAGGCATGCATTTCAGTCAGGGTAAGCTGTTTTGCCTAACTCATAACTGAGTCCTGCCAACCTCCCAGCCTCAGCATCCTGTCATGCTGGTCATATTCTCTAGTAATTCCTGGGAACCATTACTGCAATTAAAGTAACATCCAAAGCTCTTAAATGGCTTACAAGTCACTATATGATCTGCCCCTTTCCACCCCACCCAAATTTCTGGCCTCATTTCAAACTACCCTTCTCTCTTGTTTCTCTGCCGTAACACTGGCCTCCTTTTACTAAACATGGAAAGTGCATCCCAAGGCAGGGCCTCTGCCCCGACTAGTTCCTTTGCGTGGAATACTCTTTCTTCCTCCTGGTGTCTACCTGCTTGTTGCACTCTCTCAGTTCTAGTGGGTATCTCTCTTGATATGTTATCAGAGAAGCCTCTTTTTGACCTGTTACATCAATGATCAGCCCCTACACTGGAGCTTCTTTACTCCCTACCTTGCTGCATTATCCTTCGTGGTATTTATCACTCTCTAAAACACTATCTTTACTTGCTTGTTGTCTCTTTGAACCCTCCATTCCCATACCACACTGTTCTTCCTGCTTCCTGCTTCTTGGTCTGCTGGGGCATCCTCATTTCTGACCCTTACCAAGTATCCTTGCAAAGCTGGCCTCTGAGCCTCAAGGAACCCCAGGATATCCTTCTAGTAAATTCCTTTCTTCTTAAGTTAGTCACAGTCTAACCACAATCAGCGTATGCTAAGAATCTTTAACTGACATACCAGATCTCTGTTTTCTTGTCCCTAAAATAAAAGGGGATTGTTTACATTTCAAAGACCCTTTTGCCATAAGAGAATCTTTTCAAAATTGAGCTTTCTGATTCTTAGGAGAAAACTACAATCCCTTTGGAAGGTGCATTGAAATCATTTTCTGCTAACAATTACATCTCATGATTTAAAAAAATGATAGTGGTTATGATACCAAAAGAAAATAGCAAATGAGTCAATTATTACCTGACATTGAAGTCCTGCTAAAAGGACAGTCTGAAAATGAAAGTCCCCTCCATGCAGGCTGCGGTGGGGGCACCCGGCAATCCCACCTGTACTACGGCAACCCCATCTCAGTGAGTTAATGTGAGGGATGTGCAGTCCCACGTGTTAGGGTGCTGCACCCCCAACTCCACCCTGAACTGTTAAGGCTACTTTTGATAATCTTCTCCAGCTGCCTCAAGGCAGGAACATCAAAAGGGCACATCAAAGCTCCCGGTCACAGTGGAGAGGAGCCCTGAGAACTGGTGACGCTTTTTTCTTCAGGCTTCACAACAAATACAAGTCTTCAGGCCTTCCCCCAAGGAGAAGAGAGTAATTTTTAAAAATTCTAGGCTGCCTGCCCTGAGGGAGGAGAGAGACACCATCAATGCAGGTAGGGATAAAGCCAGTCACTTCTTCCAATCAGATTATTTCTGAGAGTTGGAGGGCTGTATTAAGAAAAAAAAAAACACACACAGACACACACACACAGACACACACACACAAAGTTTGATCTGTGCTTCACTGGTGTGTGTGTTTTAAAATGCAGATAGCAAAGGCTGAAAACGATGAAGTGAGCACGTGCTGTCTCACTGACATGCAAGACAGGCAATTAATGAAACTCTGGGCCACAGTATCAGCTGCCTGCTGACTTCTGCAATTGAATTAAAACTATCATAAGAATAATACAAGGACTTGCCCTTGTCCTTCTTGTCTATGTGTTTATTTAATTTTCTGTCCAACTGACTCTCAAATAAATTGGAAACAGCTGCCATTTTTTGATTCAGTAGCTCCATTACCCCCTTGTGACATCATTCTGGGCACGAACACCAACAATAGGTCATTATGTAGCAATTACTTTATTGATTTATGGAAGTTTTTAAGCTCCATCAGGAATATGCACATTCAAGAGGAAAAAAAGACCACTTCTGTGCTCTTGGTAAGGAGAAAACTGAACTGCGGCGGCTGGAATAACGTTGCTCAGATGGGACCTTCCGCACAAAGGAAAGTATGGGGATAATTCTTGTTTTGCTGATTTTCTTTAAGTAAAAGAGAAATGGGGAAAGACTATAAAGTTTAAAAGTTATAGTACCCATAACTGAATGAAGTAACTAAATAAATAGATGACTCAAGTCCGGCTGTTATGTAATAGGAGGACTTCAGTGGTATAATAGATGTTGCTTAAAACAAATTAACAGTGTTCAAACTCCCAGGATGAATGAATTTTCTGAGCTTACGTGTAACATTTTAGAAATATCTCTGCATAAAAACATTCTTTCTTTCTCAATTTAAATGGCTACTATAAGACTTCACATTTAAGGTCAATGCTTGTCCTGCGTCAATCACTGGATCACACTTTTAACTGCTTGTCAGTTCCTGATCAGGCTGTTTACCTTGACCCCTACATACAAATAAGTAACACTTTCCTCTCTTGTAAACAGCTGACTTCATTTTGGGAACTTTGATCTAGTGATTAAAAAATAAAACTCCTGTTTATACTGTGCCCCCTGGGTAGTAAGTGAACTTAGAAGGATTCTAACCTGAGGAGGTGGGCAGCAGTCTGTCTACATTTTGAGGAAAATGGTTTGTTTTCCTCAAATTCTTCCAGCAATTCTTTCAACTTGCACTTTTAGGAAGAGTGGCTTACTATATTTGCTTGAAATCTTTGTTTGAGATTTGTTGGCTCCTACTGAAGGTCAAGAGTTTAATATCCTGGGCTGGGCACGGTGGCTCATGCCTGTGATCCCAGCAGTTTGGGAGGTCGAGGTGGTTGGATCACGAGGTCAGGAGTTCAAGACCGGACTGCCCAAGATGGTGAAACCCTGTCTCTACTAAAAATATAAAAATTAGCAGGGCTTGGTGGTAGGCGCCTGTAATCCCAGCTACTCAGGAGGCTGAGGCAGAGAATTGCTTGAACCCAGGAGGCAGAGGTAGCAGTGAGCCAAGATTGTGCCACTGAGCTGCAGCCTGGGCGACAGAGCGAGACTCCATCAAAAAAAAAAAGAATTTAATATTCTGGCTTTTCTGTCAGTTGCCTGGTAGGGGAACCATCCTCAGCCCAACATCTGACTTCCTGACAGGAAGGACGACTGTGGAAGAGACAGCCCCGTGGGAACACATGGTTGCTGTAGCTCCTTCTGGATCAGTAGCCCAAGAGCAGGCAAGGATGCTACCACTGGCACGGGCACGTGATGAGCATGAACTTCTGCAGATTCTTCTAGTTCTGATCAGATCCTAAAAGGGACATTGTAGAAAACAAAAGTAGTAGTTGATTCTGCTCAGGAAATCCATCTTCTTAGCTCATAGCTAAGACAAATTTTAGGAGTCTTGATCATGCGCAAGTCTTGAAACTTATATTCGAAAGATAACAAAAAGGGCCTTGGGGAGACAGTCTCCCTTCTATTCTGATTCTGCAAACATTGAGAGTCTCCCAGGTGGAGAGTACAACCTGAGGAAAGGGGTATCTAGTAAGTGCTGAAACTGGGTCTTGCCCTAAGGAAGATACTTGGGAAAAGTAATAGAAAGCAAAGGCATGGCTCCTGACTTCTGGGGGCTTAACATGCAGCTGAACCCCTCGATGGCAGTTTTAAAACAACAAAGGTGACTCTAGGTAATATTAAAAAAAAAAAAAACTTTTATACTTTACATGAGGGGACTTAGGTTAAAATCACAATGATGCCATTAATAAGATGTGAAACCTTGGGTAAGTCACAACTTTCCTAGGACTCTATTTCTCTCAACTGTGAACGGAAGAAAGTGGGCTGGATAACATTAAGATTCCTTTCAGCCCTCACAAATGCCATAATCATCCTGATGAATTATATATCACACAATTTCTTGCCCCAGTTCATATGCCAAAACTTATTACAACATTCCATCTAATACCTGAAAAGAGTGAATGAGTCATTGTTTATAATTCCAAAGAACAAGAATACTTAACCTTGTTGCTTATGCTTAACACCTTTCACATATCTGAATGTACCAATTCTTGCATTTCATCACCAGATAACCCAAATCCATTAACACTGTAGCAGGAAAACATTTGCCATCATGGTAAAAAGCACATGTTATCGCAAAGCTTTGTGTATTAAAATATCATTTTTGAACCACTTACTTCCTTGATAAATGGTCTTCAGAGTAATACTTATAAACTGTAAGTATTAGGAGGATATAAAGAGAACATTTTATTTGAGATGATACAATTATTGACATCTTTTTGAAAGAGGTAAATATGAAGCCAGATCTTGAAGAAAGTTATATATATGGCAGCAGGATGAAAGAGAAAAAGGGAAGACACGCCATGGTTCTGGAAGAGCAATGACAAAGAAGTATATACAATGAGGAAGACTGCATTTTATGAGGTGGAATGGATAACTCCGTTGGAGATAGATAAATGGAGTTGTATGTACGTGATGTTTAATAAGTGCAAGTTGAGATACCATTAGGATAGATAAAAGGTATCTACTTACTCCTTAAGGGAAATAGATGATTCAAGTAATGTTTAGTGAAGTCTGTTTTGTTAGCTATGTGATGAGTAGTCTAAAGAATATAGAAATTAGAAAAAAATAATACAACCAAGAGCTACTTAACATAGTCAAGGAATGAAGTGATACAGCATTAGACTAGGATAATGACTACAGAAATGGAAAAAAGTGGTTGAAATCCAAAAAACCCAGCAAGAAAGAATTAATGGCTTATGAGAACTGATTTAATATGGGAAGCCAAATAAGAAAAAAAGGAAGTAGGAAAAAATTAACTACCAGATTAATGTCCCAGAGAATTAATTGGACAGTTGAGTCATTGGAAATGGAATATAGAAGGAAAAAGTTTATTTCATTAAATTCCGAGCATAAGTATCCCACTGAAAGTATAACTAAATGAAAACATCTAGCTAATAACTAGCTATAGAAAACTGGTGAAAGGTCAAGGTTTGTGCATCATTCTTTCATTCGGTAAACATTTATTAAATATTCATCAGATACTTTTTATGAGCCAGGCACTGTGCTTGATGCCAGGAATAATGGATAACTGGCATAATCACTGCACTCTAGAAATTTTGTCGAGTTGAGAGACAGAAAATTTCGCAGCTACTTATAACATCTTATAATCATGATATAGTATCTTGTAACTAGAATTATAAGATATATAATCAACAATATTCAGTATGAGCCAGGAAGAGATGTTCACAGTCCAGATGACTATGTGAGTGTGGAAAAAAATTTTGAGATACTGCCTGGAAGGAAATTCCTTACTTGACTTAAAGGACAAGTCAGAAGGAAGATAATACAGAGAGTATAACATATGCATAGCTATTAGCTGGATAAATAAAAAATATTTACAAGAAAACAAGGGAGTACATTATTATCACTTCAATTAAAAATTATACTAGATATTCTATCCTGTGAAGTAAGGAATGTAAAAGAAATAAAGTACATAAACATTATAAAATAAAAGTAAAGCTATCATTACTCACAGGCAATACAATTCTGTGTAGCATAAACTAAAAGACTACATACAAAATATTAAAACTACTAAGTCAACGTAGCAAAGTTACTACATTAAAATTCAAGGCACATAATTATGTTTATAAACTTGTAGCAAAAATTGGAAAATAAAAATTTTTTAAATACTGTTTAAAATTGCAACAGAATGTCAAATATGTAAGAATAAATGTAACAAGAGATGTGCAAGTCATTTACATTGAAAGCTATAAAACAATGCTGAGATAAATTCAAGACCCAAATAATGAAGAAATATACCATGTTCATGGATTAGAGGAATCAATATTTTAAATATGACAATTATTTTCAAATTGATCTATAGATTGAATGTAATCACAATCAAAATTCCAGTGAGATTTTGCAGAAATTGCTAAGCCAATTCTACAATTTACATGGAAAATGACAGTAGTTTTGAAGAAGAAGAATGAATCTTGCTCTACAGGATCACGAGACTTTTATGTATCTAAAGTAATTAGGACACTGTACAAGACTAGAATACTGGAACAAAATAGAAAGCCAGGGAACAGACCCACACATGTGGAATCAACTGATACATGGCAAAGGTGTCATTGCAACTCAGTGGGGGAAAAGATGGTCTTTTCAATAAATAATGTGTCAACTTATCTACATTTAAAAGGATGAACTTTAAATGATTTTTCATACCATGCACCAAAATTAATTTGAGATTCATCCTAGATCTAAATTTCAAATGAAAACAGAAGTTCTAAAGGAAAACATAAGAGATAATCTTTATAACTTATTCTTAAGATTTCTTAAATGGGGCATTAGAACACAAGTCATGTATGAAAAGATTAAAAAGGTTCATGTTACTAAAATTAAAAATTTCTATATATTCAACAAAGAACTCATATCTAAAATATATAAAGAACTTCAATTTTTTAAAAAAGCCAGACAAACCATTTTTTAAATGTAGAAAGACTTAAATAGCTACTTCAAAAAAAAGGATATCCAAATGGCCTACAAACATATGCAATATGCTCAACGTTGTTATTCCTTAGGGAAGTACACATTAAACCAAAATTAGAAATCACTATATGCCCCCTAAAAATACTACAATAAAGACTAATATTATCAAATATTGGAAAGTAAGTGGAATTTTCATACCTTGTCAGTTAAAGATGAAATTGATAGATCCACTGGAAATATTTTTGGCAATATCTACTAAAGCTAAACATTTTCATACCCTATGACTCAGAAATTCCATTCCTAAGTATGTGCCCAGCTGAAATTATTACTTATATCACCAGAAGGCAAGAATGTTCATAACATCCTTATTCATAAGAGCAACAAACTGGAAATAATCTACAGATTCGTCAACAATCGACTGGAAATGTCCATCAACAATAGAATGGATAAATAGATGGTGGTATGTTCATACAATGAAATAATATTTAGCCAGAGAATAAAAGTAAACTGCTGGTACACACAGGAAAATCAATAAATTTCAAAGACATAATTTTGAGCAAGAGAAGCCAGACATATTGCATGATTCCATTTATAGGAAGTTCAAAAATAAGCATAACTCGTCTTTTCAACAAGTTGTGCTAGAACAATTGGGTATCCATATGCAAAAAAGAAAACACAGAAGAAATTCTTTGTGACCTTAGAATAGGCAAAGATTTTTTTAGACATGACACCAAAAGCACAATCCATGAAAGAAAAAATTGATAAATTGGACTTCACCAAATTACAAGCTTCTGCTCTTCAAAAGACACTGTTAATAGAATACAAGAGAAGCCACCAACTGGAAGAAAATATTTGCAAATCCTGTATCTGATGAAGTATTTATATTCAGAATACATAAAGAACCTTCAAAAGTCAATAATAAGAAAATTTCTAAAAATGAGTGAAGAATTTGAACAGATACTTCACTAAAGAAGATATATGGATAGTAAATAAGCACATAAAAAGATGCTGACATCATTAGTCATAAGAAAAAAACAATGCAAGTAAAACCAGAACAAAACCCACCTATTCAAATAGCTAAAATTTAAAAAACTCAAATACAATAAGCATTGACAAAGATGTGGAGAAATAGAAATTTTCACATACTGCTAATAGAAATGGAATGGTACAACCACTTTGAAAAAGTTTGGCAGATTCTTTAAAAAGTTAAACATAATATATACTCAAGCCATTCTCCTCTTAGATATTTACCATGAGTAATAAAACTATATGCTATGTTCACTGCAGTTTCATTTGCAATAGCCCAACACTGGAAATGACTCTAATATAAATGGGTAAATGGGTTAAAAAATTGTGGTATACAATGGAAGTCTACTCAGCAATAAAAGGAACAAAGTAGAGATACATACTGTATAATAGATGGATCACAAAATAATTATATGAATGGAAAATCAAGTAAAATAAAAGACAAACTGTATGATTCTATTTATATAAAATTCAGCAAAGCACAAGCAATGGTAGATAGAGGATTGGAGAGTAAAGAAGTTTGGGAGGGAGGAATTATAGAGAGGCGTGTGGGAACTTTGGGAGGTGATGGATATGCTCATTATTGTGATTGTGTTGATGTTTTCACAAGTGTATATATGTCAAAACATCAAATTGTATAATTTGAAACATTTATTAGTTACCGATAATGTCTTTTAAGAGCAATTAATTTTTAAAAAATAAGCCAAATTAATACTCAGGGTAGTACAGTCATGTATCACTTAGTGATAGGGATACATAAGGAATGTGTCCTTAGGCAATTTTTTTCATTATGCAAATATCATAGAGTGGACTTACACAAACCTAGATGGTATAACCCACAACACACCTAAGCTATATGGAGTAGCTTATTGCTCCTAGGCTGCAAACCTGTACAGCATGTTACTGCACTGAATACTGTAGGCAATTGGAAGAAAAGTCACTAGGCAATAGGAATTTTTCAACTCCGTTACAATCTAATGAGACTACTGTTTTATATGTAATTTGTTGTTGACCAAAACATTGCACATGACTATATTTTCTCAGAAGACAGCCTTCTGATACAATAGGAAGTCTTCTGTAGTTTGACGTGGTTGTCTACAAACACACAGACACACACAAATTAAGCTGTATACTTCAGATTTGTGCATTTTACTGTATTTAAGTTGCATTTTACTCTATTAAAGCCTTTTTTTTTTAAAGTAATTAAAAGACCTAAAACAGTGAGTATGGAGTAGAGAGCCTAGAACCATGACTAACCTTCAAGAGACATAAATAAAGAAAAGAAGAAATGACAGAGCAGGATATACAAAAAGATGCAAAACAAATTTTTTTAAAAAATAGGAGCACAGCTGGGGAGCAATAGTTGGATTTTACTCTAGCAACGTAAATGAACCCATCATGACCACATGAAAAAGTTGGCACTCTTGTCTACACTCCAGTCATAAGATTACTCCAGGATACATTTTGTTAGCCTTTTCTTTCACTCTGTATTACCATGCTTTATCATTTTTTTAAAATCCCTTCTCCTTTTCTATCTAATTCTGCTGGATTAAACACTAAACTTGTTTTCTCTTTTGGTTTGGTCCTGTTGCATGGAGTCTATCTCCCCTGCATAGGATTCTGGTCTTTATCTTCTGTGTTCATGCAGTAATACCTATAGAAAGGGTGATCTCTTCCACACAGCTTACCATATTTCTATAAGACACCCCTCAGATGGGATTGGTGTGATCTCTTACCTGCCACTTACTGACCATTGTGTGGGATAGCAGGAGTAACAGGTGAAGGGAAGAGGGAGCAAGAAAGGACAGTACATTAAAAATAAGAAGCAGCTAAAATAGCTGTGAATAAAGGAGTAAGAACATTTGACAACTGGTCATTAGATTTGCCTCAGGGCCTTGGAATAATCTAGAAGAAATCAGCAGCACAAAAGGATAGATTACAAAATATTATGCTGAAATAGGATGATAAGTAGAAATATTCAATGCAATTATATAAGAAACTCATACATTTTGGAAATGTTTATAGAGAAAGCAGAATTAGGCGAAGGATTTTTATTTAAACATGTAAAGGTCATGAATAGGAAGAAGAGAATATTTGAGAAAGAGTTAGTATAATTTTTCCTCTAGGTTTCCAGGAAATAAATTAGGAAAAGAAGGGGGTTTATGCCTCATTTCAACCCCACCCAATTTAACTTACAGCATAAAATGAAGAGAAACAATTTTTATGTCTTCCAGCCTTGTTTTTCACTGTACAAGCCTATGGTGTGTGTGTGTATGTGTATGTGTGTGTGTGTGTGTTGGAAGGTGTCCAGATAAGCTTTGTTGCCATGCAACTTGAGAAAGAAAGGAGGTGATATGGGTGAGAGATAGCCACATTGAGGGTGAACGATCTCAAAGCTGCTAGAGAGCAAGTCAATGTTCTGAATATTGAGCACAAAGCAGGTAACAGGGATTTTGTGGTTCAACGCAATTGACCTCTCAGTTAAGACAGAAGAAGCCAAGAGCTCTAGGCACATAGTACTGCAAGTTTAGATGCTCACTGAGAGAGGAATCCCCGAAGTGAGCAATATTAGCACCTAGATAATCTGCACTCTGACTTCTTTTAAACTTTCTGTTGAGTGGGTCATGCTGAGCCCACAGGTGCATGGGAGGCAATGGCTGCCAAAGGGAGAATAAAGAATCATAGAAAGTTGTTACATTATTTCATATATTTCATTCTTGGTTACCTTCCAATCAAAATTATCAGCTTTCCAAAGATGGATAAAATGACATGATATGATTAAAGGCTTTAAAATTACAAGGTTAAAAAGTCATCACACATTTTAATTAGAGCAGATGTGAAATGCCCATTTCTAAAGGTAAAAAATCCATATATAAACATCACTCTGATGCCCAAGTCAACAAGACAACCTAAGACTCCAATCCAAGAATTGTGATTAAGGTCATATGTATATATACACCTATATGATAGCTATAACACATATATACATAGTATATATGTATATTAAGCATGCTGGTGAATCTAGTAATTCCTATACCATAAATTAAAGGCAAGAAGAAAGAAGTTGCAGGAGAGCAAAGAAGACAAGGGAAAGCTATATATTCTAGTTGAGATGGTCTTCAAGGATTCTCCACACCCCACAATAAACTTGAATCCCAGTATTTATTCTTTTGTGTAGTCCCCCTCTCCTTGAACCCAGGTTGGCCCTGTGACTTATTTTTAACCAATATAATATGGCAAAAGTAAGCTTCTAATGCTACATCATACGTTTTGTTGATTTGGATTAAGGCTCCTAAAACTCTAACCTTTGAGATGTTTTCTTTCAGAATCCAGCCACCAAGCCATGTGCATAGTCTGTATGTATGTGCCCCAGTCAACAACTTCATCTAATCTCCCAGATGAAAGCCAGTATCAACTACAACCCACTTGAATGAACCAGCTCAGAAATTCCAGCCCAATCTTAACTCCCATATAACATCAACATCCAATGTCATGTGGAACACAAGAACTGCCCAGTTGTCTAGTCACCTCACAGAATTGTGAAACATAATAAAATCATTGTTGTTTAAGCCACTAAGGTTTGAAAAATGATTTATGAAAATGAAAATGATTGCAAGAATAAACAATCAAAATGACTTATCAATCTCTTAATGTGATGGTGTGCTACTTAAATATTACTGTGTAACAAATCGCCCCAAAACTTAGTGATTTCAAAAAAGTAAGTTATCAAACTTTTTCTTAAAGGGACAGATAGTAAATATTTTAGTCGCTGTAAACCATACAGTCTCTGTCCCAACTAATCAACTCTCCCATTGTAGGGTGAAAGCAGCCATAGATAAATGGGTATGGCTGTGTTCCAATAAAACTTTATTTACAAAAACCGGCAGCTGGCTTATGGGCTCATAGTTTGTCAACCTCTCTTCAAAAAAAATAAGCATATTATTGCTCACAATTCTATAGGTCAGATGGGTGGTTCTGCTGATTTGAGCCAGTGTTAACTGATCTCAGCTTGGCTCATTCATGCACCTGCCATTAGCTGGCAGGTTAACAGGGGGCTGGCTGGTCTACGATGGCCTCACTTACATCTGGTGTTTTGCTGGCTGCCAGCTGGAGCCATAGGGGTGACTGGGCCACATGTCTCTTATCATCCATCAGGCTAGCCCAGGCTTGTTCACATAGTGGTGGCAGAGTTCCAAGAGAATGAGCAAAAGCACACAGACCTTTCTAGACTCAGAACTGGCACATTTTCACCTCTATCCTATTCTGTGGCCCCAAGTATAAGTAAGTCACAAGATCAACCCAAATTCAAGTAATGGGGAAACAGACTCAACCCCTTGATGGAGGAGCTGTAAAGTCATCATGCAAAGGGCATGGATGTAGGAAGGTGTGAAGAATTGTGGTCATTTGTGCAAATCTTGAGACTATTAGTATGTGAGTTGAAGAGCTAGCATTCTAAATGGAAATGGTTCCATTTCATTTTATAAGTAAAGAAAAGGAAGCCCAGGGAAAGGAATTGACTCACCCAAGTCATTCTTGTTAGGTAGGTCAGCTCTGGAGGTAGAAGAGTAACTCGCTAATTGTGTCAGGAGGTTATGGTTTCCTGATTCCTTAGAATGTCCATACGGGAACTTCAGGTTTCCTAGCACAACTGTGAGAAGTTTCTCTTCTACACACAACCCTTCTCAGATGCCCTCCATACCAAAGTCTTCAATTACAGTAAAGAAATATGATGATTAATATTGAGTGTCAACATTATTGAAGGATGAAAAGTATTGTTCTTGGGTGTGTACCTGTGAGGATGTTTCCAAAGGAGATTAACATTTGAGTCAGTGGACTGGGAGAGGCAGACCCACCCTCAATGTGGGTGGGCACCATCTAATCAGCTGCGAGCACAGCTAGAATAAAGCAGGCAGGAAACAGCAGAAAAACAGACTTGCTGAATCTTCCGGCCTCCATCTTTCTCCCATGCTGGATGGTTCCTGTCCTGGAACATCAGACTCCAAGTCCTTCAGCTTTTGGACTCCTGGACTTACACCAGTGCTGTGCAAGGGGCTGTCAAACCTTCGGCCACAGACTGAAGGCTGTACTGTCAGCTTGCCCCTACTTTTGAGGTTTTGGGACTCAGACTGGTTTCCTTGCTCCTCAGCTTGCAGATGGCCTATCATGGGACTTCACCTTGTGATCATGGTGAACATATATTCTCCTAATAAACTCCTCTTCATATATATATCTATCCTATTACTTCTGCCCCCTTAGAAAACCCTGATACAAGGAACAATGAAGATGAGAAATATTTATTATCCACTCAGATCCCTAAGAAAAAATTCCTTATATCCAGAAATTCCCTCCTTATTATACTCTAAGAATCTTAATGCCTAATTTAGCATATCTTCAACCTAATATGTCTCCAGACATCTGCATCACTTGGCCACATGCCATAAATACGAGTGGCCTGGTGATAATGGGTCCAGTGAGAATGACTCTTACTCAAACAGTTAAGCCAAAGTCTTGGTGTAAACATACTTAGAATGAGGTGGCTACAGGCTACAAATTACTCACCAGCTGCCACAGTTTTGGGCCACATCCCTACTAGTCAGTTCATAATCCACAGGGACTTATGAGAGAATGTTCAAGCTAAAACCTTCCCTCCTATTTTCAATTGCTATGCTGTTGGAAAAACAGTAGAATTATCTTTCCCACCCTGATTTAATGGTTTCTCATAATAATACTGCCCTGTATTAAGTTCAATCTCCTATTCACCATTTAATAGCTTATAAAAATAAAATTTTCCATCCTGCTTTACCCTATGGACAGTGCTGACTTAAGCCAGAGCATATGTGAAAAGAAGCTCACCCCTGACTCCAGCAACCTGTAATTTGTCCTAAAATGTGATCTATACCCAACTTGGCTGCATTTAATTAAGCTAATAAGTTGTTCTAATGTTTTGTTTATATTCTTATGGCTCAAAAAACTCTAAAATGCCTTTGTGGCTTACTTGTAAAGTAGCATTCTAGTATTTTTGTCTCTACATCAAATACCTCTTATGTAATTCAAAACTTTCAAGAGTCAACCCTGAATTCAATATTAGGCACCAAAGAGTCTCCTAAACATAACCTGAAACTAATTCCCACGCCATGCCAATAAACTGAGCTATAAGACTCCAACGTATGTAATTTTCTGAAATTAGACTCCAGTCATTCATCATTTCTGTGTTCGGTCTTCTTTGTGGCTTTATTGGTGATGCTCTAGCATCACCGTTCACCTTCTGTTCTCTCCACACACAACAATCCACACAGTAATTGCCAAAACTTGCAGATTCTACCTTCTTCACTTCTCAGCAATAGGTTTCTTCTTTCCACTACTTTTGCCCCTACTTAAATGAACATCTGGTCTAGGCAATCTCTGTGTCCCTGCTCATGCTATTCCTTATAGTAAAATATCTCCTTTCACCATCTACTTCTACCAAAGTCGCACTTAACACTGCAATATCACTTGCTTTTGTTTCTCTGACCAAATCTGATTTCTCCATTTGTAAAACCTGTATCTTCTTATGCCTCAATTACGATAGAATTATTATCTATATATTTTGTTTGACTATTATTTATATATTTGTTGTAGAATGTCCTCTTTTTCTCCACAGGAAGCTAATTTTCGTCTAACTTTAGGTATGCCTTTAGCATTTTGACACAGACATTTAACTTTCTAAGGCAAGATCTGCAAGGGGTCCCACTGTAATGTTTCATCCTTTCTGTTGATATAGCAGCACTTTTACCAAACACAGCAATAACAGCCTCATGGGGAAGTAGAACCCACATTTCCACAATCATGTAGGAAGTGTAAAAGCAAAATTGTTAATAGCCTCCCCAGAGTTTAATGTCTTCCATGATTTCATCATGGTTTAAGAGTAGTGAAATATCTCAATTCAGATTTGAATGCACGAAATACAAAGTAAGGGTGATTTAGTCATCTCTTTCAAAGCCTGGTTTTGTTAGCTCTATAAGTTTCTTTAATATGTAACCTGATTACAAGACAGCATGAAAATTCATTTCTAAATTAGGTAGTATTACCATGCATACATTATATAAAAGCATTATATAATGCTTTTAAAGCAACTCTTTGCACAGAAATATCAAGTGCTATATCTATTGTTTTACATCTCTTTTTTTTTCTTCAGTGTAAGATAGGACTTTTTTTGACCAATTCATTAAATTCTTTAGTAAAAATGTTTTATTTGGTCAGCCGAATTACTACACATTTTTCTGAATTTCTGATATCTTTATGTGTGCAGAGATGAGAGGCAGGAGAAACTCAGTGGTCACATAGTATTCTCAAAATAGACACATTATAATTAGAGTAAGTAACTTCTAGAACAGCAATATCTAAACAAAATCCAGACAAAGTTTGTACACATGTCTTTGGGTACATATTTTTGTGCTTGACAAATGTTTACTTTAAAAAAAAAAAATCTCTCTTCCCAAATAGTGACTAAAATCAAGTGTACAGGTTTGATGTGCATGAGATAGTTTGGTTTGTACCATGCCATAGTTGCTTCCATTTATTGAATGCTTACTCTGGGTCAGTCATCATGATATGCTCTTTCTACATTTATCTCAAAAATTCTAAATCTGATTCTCTACTAGCATTTCTTCTCTCAGAAAACGGCGCCACCATCTGTCCAGTTAAGCAGGCAGGAAATGGCCTCATAGCCTCCCCTCTCACAACCCTTATATCCAATTCACGCGATCTGTGAATTTTACCTGTTCAGTATATCTACAGTTTGTCCACATCTCTCATTTCACTGCCATTTTCCTATTTCAAACCGAGATCATCTCCCGCTCAACCTACAGAAAGTGCTTATTAACTAGTTTTCCAGCATTTACCCTGGGGTTCCTGTTATGCACTCACCACCCTTAAGTATCAGCTCAAGTCTTTGCTTGTCAAGTAGGGTAGTTTGTCTTTTTATTGCTGAGTTAAAGAAGTTTTTATTTGTTCTGGATACAAGTGTCCTTTTCAAAATGTACAGCCAGTTTCTGGCACACAATAGGAACTCGATCTTTCTTGTTGAATAGAGGAGTAAATGAACCCCTTAGAGCACACATATCGTTCCAGTTTATGGCCAAAGAAACATTCTCAGAGAGGTTGAGTTACTTGCACAAGGTCACGCAACTAATGAATTGCATAGCCAAGATGTGACACCAGGTCTATCTGATCTAAAAAACTGAACTCATTCCACTGCGCTATTCTGATTCCCAGTTCACTGTCACAAAAACATTCCTTTAAGTTTATTGAACTATTTTACAAATATGTATCTTTGTTAACTGCTGAATGACGAAAGGGGGAAATGTCAAGAGAGTGTAAATAATAGAGACACAGATGCTATCAGTAATCAAAAAGTTATGCAAAGCTTATATCTTATTGTGATTGGATCTGCAGCCCTATGATCTATCTATTTATCCATCTATTTATCTATCTATCTATCATCTACCCACCTACATACCTATTAATATATACCTACCTATCCATCAACCCCTCTATAATCTAACTAAAAGGAGAACTATCTATTTATAAAGTGTATGGTCTAAGGAATATCCCACTTATCTTGATAAAAGAATCTAATCTTTATTAAGCATATGTATCAGGAATAGTTGATTTTTTTTTTTTTTTTTTTTTTTTTTTTTTTTTGAGATGGAGTCTCGCTGTGTCGCCAGGCTGGAGTGCCATGGTGCAATCTCGGCTCACTGCAAACTCCACCTCCCAGATTCAAGTGATTCTCCTGCCTCAGCCTCCTGAGCAGCTGGGATTACAGGTGCCTGCCACCATGCCCAGCTAATTTTTCTATTTTTAGTAGAGACGGGGTTTCACCTTGTTGGCCAGGATGGTCTCAATTCTTGACCTTATGATCTGTCCGCCTCAGCCTCCCAAAGCGCTTGGATTACAGGTGTGAGTCACCACATCGGGCAGGAATAGTTAATTCTTACAGTTCATTTTTATTTTTTTTTGTAAAATTTGCCTTTGGAAAATGCATACATTTTAAATGTTTAATAAGATAGATACGTTTGACAACTGCATGCAGACATATAACATACCTCACTGTCAAGGTAAAGAATATTTCCATCACCCAGAAATTTCCTTCATGCCCTACCCAGTCAAGTTAACCCACCTGAGAGGCAACAATTTTTCTTACTTTTTCTATCATAACTAGTTTTGTTTGTTCTAGAATTTCATATTAATGAAATCATAGCATATACGCTTTTGTGTCTGGCTTATTTATCTAGAACTAATGTCCTTGAGATACATCATATTGTTATATTTATCAGTCATTTATACATATGTATAGATTAGCAGTATTCCATTACATTTAATGTTGTAGAAAAAAATGTACCACAACAATTTTGTCCATTCACCTTTTCATTGAAATTTGGGTTATTTCTGGCTTGAAGATATTAGGAATAAAGCTGTTATGAATCATTTGAACAAGTAGTTTCATGGACATATGTTTTTCATTTCTTTTGGCTTAATGCCTAGGAGTAGAATTCGAGGTCACAGAGGAGGTGTATGTTTAACTTTATCAGAAATTGACAAAATTTCTTCCAAAGTAATTGTACCATTTTTCATGCCCCGTAACAATGTATGAGAATTCTGCCTGCTCTATATTCTAACCAATATTTTATGTTGTTAGTGTTTTCCATTTCAGCCATTCTAGGAGTAAATAGTGGTATCTCATTGAGTTTGTAGTTTGCATTTCCTCAGTGATTAAAGATGCTGAGTACTTTTTCATGTGTATATTGGCTATTTGTATATCTTCCTTCGTGAAGTGTTTGTCCAAGCCCTTGCCAATTTTTAAATGGGAGAGTTTATCTTTTTATTAATGAGTTCTAGGAGCTCTTTATATATTTTGAATACAGGTCTTTGTCAGATACATGTTTTATGAATATTTTGTGGCTTGACTAATCTTGTTTTTTAATAGAGACTTTTGCTGAGTAGATTTTAATTAAGCATAATTTTCAGTTTTTTCTTTATGATGATTGCTTTATGTGTCTTGTCTAAGAAATCTTTGCTCATTGCCAAGTTTCAAAAATATTCTTCTATGTTTTCTTCCAGAAGCTTTTTAATTTTATCTCTAACATTTAGTTCTATGAGACATCTTGAATTAGCATTTGTGTATTATGAGATAGAAATCAAAGTTAATTATTTTCCATATATTTTTCAGTTTTTCATTGGTTGAAATGACTTTTCTTTTCCACTTTTTTCTTTAGCACCTTTGCCAAAAATGAATTGGATCTTTTTCTGGACTCTCTATTCTATTTTATAAATCTATTTTAACATCATTGTGCCAGTCCCATATTATCTTAATTAATGTAATTTCACAGTAATTCCTTAAGCCAGGTAATGTATTTCTTGTTTTGTTTTGTTTTGTTTTTGAGACGGAGTCTCGCTCTGTTGCCCAGGCTGGAGTGCAATGGCGCTATCTCGGATCACTGCAACCTCTGCCTCCTGGGTTCAAGCGATTCTCCTGCTTCAGCCTCCCAAGTAGCTGGGACTACAGGTGTGCGTCACCAAGCCCAGCTAATTTTTGTATTTTTTTTAGTAGAAATGATGTTTCACCATATTGGCCAGGATCGTCTCTGTCTCCTGACCTTGTAATCTGCCTGCCTTGGCCTCCCAAAGTGCTGGGATTACAGGCTATCTTTTTGTTTAAGATTGTTTTTATTTTTCTGTGAGCTTTGATATCCATGTACATTTTATAAACATCTTGTCCATTTTTGTTATAAAGCATACTCACATTGCATTGAATCTACAGGTTAATTTGGGGAAGAATAGACAACTTACTACTGTTGTCTATGTTGCAATTAATGAATATGGTATAGCTCTCTATTTATTTAGATTATCTTAAGTTTATATTAGAAATTTTTATTATATTTTATTGTAGAGGTCACACACATCTTTTTGTTTTATTTTTTCCTAAGTATTAGTGTTTTCAACAATATGGTAAATGGAGTTTTTAAAAAGCTTATGTTCTTACTATTTTCTGTTAGTATTTAAGAACTATAATTGAATTTTGAATATTGACTTTGTGCTTTAAAGCCTTGGGAAATTTACTTAATATTTCTAGTAATTGCTCTGTAAATTCTTGAGGATTTTCTAAGTAGACCAATGCATCTTCTGCAAAGAGGGACAATTTTACTTTTTTCTTTTCAACACTTATACTATTTCTTTCTCTTGACTTATAGGACTAGTTATGACTTCCAGTTTCATGCTGAATATAAATGATGAAAGCAGTAATCCTTGCATTGTTATTCATCTAGGGTGAAAAGCATCTAGTCTTTGGCAATTACATATGTTAGCTATGGATTTCACATAGATGCCCTTTTATAGGTTGAGAAAGTTCTGTTTCTAGTTTGCTGGATATTTTATTACAAATGAATATTTTTATCAAATTTCTTTTTCAACAAACATTGAAATAATTATATGGTTTTGTCATTTATTCTGTTAATACGGTGAACTACATCCATTGCTTTCTCTACATTAAACCTTGCATTGCTGAAATAAGCCCCCTTTGGTCTTAACATACTGTCTCCTATACACATTGCTTGATCCTATTTACTATGTTTTGCAAGAATTTTTGTATTTGTTTTTGAATAGTAGTTATTTTCCTTTCTGATAATATCTTTTTCAGGATTTGTTATAAAGATTGTGCTGGCCTCATCAAATAAAAAGTTAGTGTAACCATTGTATTATTTATTCATTTAGTGAAACCATCTGGGTCTGAAGTTTTCTTCATAGAAAATTTTAGATAACATATTGAGTTTCTTCCATGGATATAGTGTTAACTAGAATTTTCTATTTCATCTTGTGTCATTTTGGGTAAGTTGTGTTTTTCAATAAATTTGTCTATTTCATCTACATTGTCAAAATGTTTCTTTTTTGAGATGGAGTCTCGCTCTGTCGCCCAGCCTGGAGGGCAGTGGCCGGATCTCAGCTCACTGCAAGCTCCGCCTCCCCGGTTCACACCATTCTCCTGGCTCAGCCTCCCGAGTAGCTGGGACTACAGGCGCCCGCCACCTCGCCCGGCTAGTTTTTGTATTTTTTAGTAGAGACGGGGTTTCACCGGGTTAGCCAGGATGGTCTCGATCTCCTGACCTCGTGATCCGCCCGTCTCGGCCTCCCAAAGTGCTGGGATTACAGGCTTGAGCCACCGCGCCCGGCCCAAAATGGTTTGTCTTAACATTGCTCATGATATTCCTATATTTTCCTCCACATCTTTAGGACCTATGCTAAGATTATCCTCTTGTATTATTAATATTAATAATGTATGTGTGTTGTTTCTCTTTCTTGATCTACCTTGCTGATATTTATCAATTACCTCAATATTTTCAAAAAAACAAATGTGATTCTTCAACTGATTCCTGCTTTTCTTATTATCTTCTTATCTTGCTCACTTTTTTAAATGGTAGAAACTTAGGATATTAAAATTGCTTTCAAAGCACTATTATTTTTCAAAATACGGATTTAAAATTGTAAATGTTTCTTTACATACTGCTTTGGTTCTATACCACAAATTTTGATATGTTGTGTTTTCAGGATTGTTCAGTTTAATTATTTCTCTTTTTTCCTGTAATTTCTTCTTTGACCTATAAGTTATTTACAAGTAGTTTGTTTAATTTACAAGTTTTCGGACTTCTCTTTATACCAAGTTATTGTTGACATTTAATTTAATTCCATTGTTGCTTAGAGATTGTAGTTTGTTGAAATGTACTGAGACTTATTTTATGTTGTTGAGTTTTGTATTAAATAAATGTCAAGCAAGTTAAGGTAATTGATAGTGTTGTTCAGATATTCTTTACTATTTTCTTGTCTACTTTTACTATCAGTTATTGAGAATAGGGTATTGAAATTTTCAACCATGACTGTGAATTTGTCTATTTCTCCATTTTGTTCTATAAATTCATGCTTCACATAGTTTGGCATGCTCTTAGGAACATACACATCTATGATTGTTCTGTCTTCTTGATGAATTGAAATTGATCTTTTAATCATTAGGAAATGTCTGTCATGTCAATGAGGCTCTATTTTTTTTTTTCAGTCTTTCTTCTCTCTCTTCTTCAGATTAGATAATTTCTAACAATATACCTTCAAATTCACTGTCCCTTACTGCCATTTTAAATGTGCTATTAAGCCTACCTAGGGATTTCTTTTTTTACTTTCTTTTTTTACTTCTTTTATTGTATATATTGAGTTGTACAAAATGTTTTGATATACATGGTGAAATGGTTATAAAAGTCAAGCAATCGAACATATCCATCATCTCCTCTAGTTACCGTTAGTTACCCCTTTTTGGTGGCAAGAGCACCTAAAATCTACTCTCTTAGCAAAAACCCCAAATACAATAAAATTTCATTAACTGTAGTCCTCATGATGTACATCAAATCTCTAGACTTGTTCATGCTATATATCTGCTACTTTGTATTCTTTGACCTACATCTCCCCATTTTCTCTGTCTCACCCTCTCACCCCTGGTAACAACCATTTTATTTCCTATTTCCACTTATTCTACTTTTTAAAAAATATTCCACATATAAGTAAAATCATGCAGTTTGTTTTTCTGTGTATGGTGCATGTTGGTGTGTGTGTGAGTATATCACAATTTCTCTATCCATTCATCCATTGATGGACACTTTAGTTGTTTCTGTATCTTGGCTATAGGGAATAATGTGGCAAATTAACTCGAGAGTGCAGATGTCTTTATAAGGTAGTGATTTCAGTTTCTTTATCTACTCAGAAGAGGGACTGCTCAGCCTAGTAATTTTTTCTTTTAAATTTCAATTATCATGTTTTCAGTTCTAGAATTTTCTTTTGATTAACTTTTCATAGTTCCTAATTCTCTGCTGAGATTTCCTTTGTGTTCATTAATTATAATCACACTTTACATTTAGTCCTTAAACACATTGATAATAGCTATTTTAAAGGCCTTATCTACTAATTCAAACATCTAGATCATCATAGGATTTATTTATAATGACTGATATTTCTTTTGACTGTGGGCCACTATTTCATGTTTCTTTGCATGTCTAGTAATTGTTTTATCATTGTGAATGATATGTAGTAGAGAGTCTGGATTATGTGATCTTTCTTTAAGGGATGTTGAGTTTCTTCTGAAAAGCAATTAAATTATTGGCAGAAACTTTTGGTCTGTTGGGTTTGATTTTATTTTTTGTTATGGCAGACTTATTTCAATTTTAAGCTTAGTCCTGGCACATGCTCCTTACTCTAGGGTATGAAGTCTCAACTGAACATCTAAGTCTTTTAACAAAGTCTTTTTATGCTGGCCGGGCTGAAACCCCCAAATCTCCCATCACTGTATCAGGAAATCTCTGCTGGGACTCTTGGTATCTTGCCTTGTGCACGTGCATCTCAATCATTTGCCAACAACATGCAGTAAACCCCTTCATAGACTTTTAGGCACCTTCATCTGTGAAGTCTTTTCCTTTCAGGTATTTTGCTCAGCAAATTCCAGGAACTGGGATAGCCTAAAATTCCAGTCTCCTTCTCTGCAAAGTGAGACTGCTATTCTACTTAAGTTCCATAAGCCTGCTCTGTGGTAGGACAGTGCCTGTAGGAAAAGCTGGGGGCGATCATAACCATTTCTAGACCTCATCTCATATTTTTTTCCTCAAAAATTATAATCTTGGGCCAGGTGTGGTGGCTCATGCCTGTAATCCCAGCACTTTGGAGGCCAAGGTGGGCGGATCACAGAGTCAGGAGTTCGAGACCACCCTGGCCAATATGGGGAAACCCCATCTATTAAAAATACAAAACTTAGCCGGGCATGGTGATGGCTGCCTGTAGTCCCAGCTACTCGGGAAGTTGAGGCAGGAGAACCACTGGAACCCAGGAGGCGGAGGTTGCAGTGAGGTGAGATTACACCACTGTACTCCAGCCTGGATGACAGAGCAAGACTCCATCTCAAAAAAAAAAAAAAAAAAAAAAATTACAATCTTGAACTATCCGTTGTTCAATTCCTAAAAATATTTGCCAGATTTATTTTGCCTAGTGTTATTCTTTTTGGTAGGACAGCAAGTCCAGTTTCATTCTGTCAAGACTGCAAGGGGAAGATGCCAAAGTGTAACCCTTTAAAATATATACAATTCACTATTTGTTTCATGTTATTCTGCGAGCTGCATGTTTCTCGTAACCACTGCTTCAGCAAATATACGGTAAACTGAAAACTGAAATTACAGGTGGTATACTGAGACATTTTCTTGTTAACTAAGTGTGTTTCAGTCTATACAAATGCAAAATGTACAAGTTGGAGATTAAAAAAAAAAAAAAAAGGTATATGTGTTTCCTGGACCTAAATATTCACAGCAGGAAGGAAAGATTGGAGGAGTTGGCCCAGACGGCAACTCTGCTATCACAGGTGGTAAAACCAAAACTGAATTCTAGGACATACTTCAGAATATTTCTGTATAGATAGGAAAACATTGTCCTGGCACATGTGACCTTAAAGTTAATTATGGGAATAACAACCAACCCTCCAAACAAGCAGCGTGTGCCTCCTTTGAGATAGTTTAATTGAGGACCAGGCTTTTGAGAAGAGTCAGACAAATTTACATGTTCTTTCCAGCCGAAATTTCAGATTGCTTTCTCCATGAAAAGAGAAAGAACAAAGTATCCTGTAACAAAAGATTTTCCCAGAGGTATAGTGAAACCTAAATATTCATGATAATCCAACTATGATTCATGATAATCTAAGTATACATTAGAGACCCAAATGCATGCAAAAGATTAAACAAAAGGAAATAAAAGAGAATGTTAATAATTTTTCAAAAGTTAGAAAAATATCCTAAGAAAAGGGTAAATGTTGATTAAAAAGAACAATTGCTGAGTTTCAAGTAGTAACATAGGGATAACTATTTGAGCATCATAAGAAAATATGAAGGAGAAGGAGAAGGAAGAAGAGGAAGGAAGAGGAGGAAGAGGAGGAAGGGTTCTCTATCCCTAGTTTCCATATAATGGTTACTGTTCTAAGCTTTTCACCTGGATTCATTAATTTAGTCCTCACTGCAGCTCTACAAATAGGCGTTATTAAAAAGGCTAGCTGACCGCCAAAGGATCCTATTTCCCCTCCTTAATGTAGAGTTACTGCTGGAGGCAGCTGCTCAGCCGGGACTACGTTTCCCTGTTCCCTTGTATCTAGGAAAGGAATGTGCATTTGCTTGCCCATGAGGCGTGATGTGTGTCGTTTACAGGCTGTAGCTGTGTGTATCAGTTCTTCTTTTCCCACAGTGTCATTCCCCTTCCTCAGTAAATTTGGAGGCCACATGTGAAGATGATGTAACCAGAATATGGAAGCAACATGGGTCCTAAACCACTAATTACAGAGGATATACTCAAACAGGAATACTCACGTTGAACAAGTACTAGATTTTATTTTGTCAGGCCATTGAGAATGTGAGATTTATCAGTTATATCCACTGGTATTACCTTAATAAATATAGCAATAAGGTGAAAAATCAAATATTTTATATCCATTTTACAAAGAAACAGGCACAGGGAGACAATACCATCAGTAGTAAAATAAGGAAATTTTCTATTTCATTTAATTCTGCAATTAATATAATTTTCCAAAGCACAGTCAAGAGAAATAGTGAACTCTACCCAGTGACCTGACTTTTCATTAAATATAGAAGTTAATAAAGTCTATTGTCCTCTATATAAATTGTTGACAAACATGTTGGTTCATTGGAACAATTACAACAAAAGTGATTGAGTAATACAATAACTAGATCAGTAATGGAGTCTATAATTTTAGAATTAACATTACAAGTTTCTTTGTTTGTGAAATCAGATGTGTGGGTTGGAATGACTCAGGTTGAGATAGAAAGGCTGAGCTAGTGGCGAAAGAGGAGTCTAACTCACAAACTTGGGCTACGTGAGCCCAAACAACAGAGTTCAGGCACTGGCTTTGAAATCATTCTTACAATTCTGTCCAAAGGCGAAAAACAGTGACTAGAACCTGTATATAAATATGCCTCTATTCTGAGCTTTTTGGTACTGTTTCTCTTTCTATATTAAATATTAAACACAAAAAAAACTTAGAAAGAGAATATGTTAGTGAAGAGTAAAGAAGTCAAGGACAATGAGTTCTAGTTTACAATGAAATGCAGATTTCCCATTAAAAAAACGAATATTTCATTTCCAATTAAACAGGTTAATACTTAAGAGAAAGAATCCTACTTAAAAAAGCATCCAGTCCGAACTATTCTTGAGCACTCTGTCCATTGCACTTTGTTGATTATTTATTAAATACTTTTTTATGCACTTTAATTATTTGCTACCCTGTCCCATATTGTTCTCCTACAATAGGTTTTTACACATCTAAACATGATTTTGCCTTCTACAGTATGTGTTTTACTTATGCTTATTCTTATTTTAAAATAAATCAATGTTTGTAGATGTGATTTTATTAAATAATTGTGCCACTAAAATTTACTGGGAATTTGGTCATTTATTTCCTTGTCCTTATCCAATTTTTTTTTTAAAGTGTCTCTTATCTTTTAAGCTGATGGCTAGACAGAAATCTCTGTGAAGACTCAAGTTTTCACTAGTCTTTGCTATCGTTTTTCTGTTGTTGTTTTGTTTGGGTTTGGTTTCGGTTTTCTGAGATAGGATCATGTTCTGTTGCCCAGGCTGGAATGCAGTGTGGTGCTGCAACCATAGCTTACTGCAGCCTCACACTCCTGGGCTCAAGCGATCCTTCCACTTCAGCCTTCCAAGTAGCTGGGATTACAGGCACCCTCCACTGCAGCAATCTGCCTTTGCTACTGTTTCGGTACTAACATGGTTATAAGTTCCCATTTCCCAACAATGTTACTCTAAGCTTTAATTTTTTGGACATATACAAATAATCATATAATTTTGGAAAAAAAACAAAACTATTTAAAGGACATACAACAGAAGAATAACATAGATAGCTAAGATCCAAGTAATTCCTAACTGTCATTTCTAAGAGTTTCTTAAGGCGAAAGATCACTGAGGTCTTGAGACTAGGGGGAACTATGTAATCTAGATTGGCAGAAAGAAAAGTATCTCAGAAGAGAAGATGATTATATTTTATAATTTCATTCAACAAATAAGATATTGCTCTTAGGTGTCAATACCTGTCCTAAGATCCGGGGAAACAGATTGTGCCCTGCAAAATATGCTCAGTCAGTGGGACATCAGTGGGCACATTTTCTAATCTTACCAGAGCTCTTGGTGCTAGAAGAAACTTTGATTAAGACAGATATGGCCCTGCCTTCAAGTAAGTTGGAGGAAAGGAGATAGACATTAAATAAATAAATAAACAAAACAATATAAAGGCACAAATTGTGGCAAGTGCTGTGAAGGAAATATACAGGGTGCCAAAAAAGAATTACAGGGGCCAAGTGAAGGTTTCATAATGTTCCTCATCACTTCTCTGGTGAAGTGATATTCAGGCTGAAACCCAGTGGAGGAAAGGGAGTGTGGCAACATGGAAATGGTAGGTGTAGTGGACAGTCCAAGCAGAGGAGACACCCTGCATCAAGTTTCTCAAGCTGGAGAGAACCCCATGACAAAGAACCTAAAAGAAGACCAGAGTGACCTCAGTGTCTACTGGGTTAGTCCAAAACTGGCAATGAAAAGTACACTTTTGGCAGAACCCTAATGTCAAGTATATTACTCTTCCATTTCAACAGCAATTCTTCCAATTTCTCATTTTCTGTTAATTCCTTGGCTAGGTCAAATTTTTCTTAGAAGCACTTGGAGGCAATGTGTTTTGTGAGTAGGGGCACCAGTTCATAAATTCTGTCTTATTGCAGATTGGAAAGCCCTCTAAGAACAACGCAAACTCAAGCATAGCAGGAGCCCCTGCTTAAGAGCATAACCTTGAGTCCCCTGCAGCTCACAAAGTCTGAGGTCCAACAGGGACCTAATATGCAAGAAACCTCATAGGCACGTGAGAATGATTTTTCCCTTCTAATGGCAGAGAGAGTTGAAGAGGTCAAGTTTGCCTCATCAAGATCATAAGGAAAGGGTAATATTGAAGTTTACCAAGGCAGATCCTACTAACATCATCCCATAGTTTCAGTTTCCTCACTGGAGACTGTGCCTGTGGAGAGGCCTGGGGTAGGGAGATGGCTAAAAGAAAGTAAAAGAACTGTAACAAAAACTCCACTTAAGACATAAGAGTCATGGGACAGTCAAAAGCCCACATTTCCTGCTTTAATGTTACCATTGAAGTTATGGGAGCAGAAAAATAATTGGAGGCAGCTACAGGCAAATAAGGACAATAAGTGAATAAGCACCTATAATGTGCTAGGCACTATTCCAGGCTCTGGGTATAAAACTGATACAGTCCCTGCCCTTACAAGGTAGGAGAGAGCCACTAATCAATAATTATGTCAATACATAAATACAAACTGTGACAAATCCTATAAAAGATTTATGTAGAGTATCAGGTAATCCTATTAGTTGTGTGGCTTTGGGCATGTTACTTAGTCTCTGTGGGCTGCAGTGTTTTAATTCTCTTTGTCTTTCTGTTATGGTGATTAAATAAGATAATGCATACAGACCACCTACCATGCACTTGGTCTGTAATAGACTCAGTTAATGGACTCTATTAATAATATTTGGGAAGAATATGAGGAGTCAGCAATTATTCAGGTTGCAGCTGATTTAGAGGATTGTTCTTTTGAACCTTGTTACTGTGATCCTATCATGACTCAACTTCATTTTTGTCTGGGGAAATGTAGATTGCCCTGATATTAAGGGATGGAGTAGCTCTCAAATTTTTCTTAATATAACCCCGTGGTTCCCCCAGCATGAAGCACTAGAAATGTATACAAATCCAGATCTTTGGACAACTGTAGGTATTCTATAACTTCTCAAGGTAACAAACTAAAATTTGATAACTTAGGTTGTGTTTCAAGTCTATATCAAATGGTCCGTTAGCAAATTGCATACTCACTTCCTGAAAGTATTTGGAGTTACAAAACTAATCTTACTGGAACAAGGTATTGAAAACACATTTAAACTGAATATTGAAGTGCTTTTAAACAGACATACTGTGGGGTTTTACCACATGCATTATTTGGGAAATGGAAAATTGTCAACACTTTTTTAGTCTGTCTTGTGGGAATTCATCCAGCCTCATACTGTACCTATCACTTCTCATTAAGCAAGTGAAAGAAACCCTATACCTCTATAAATTGTGCATTATTCTTTAAACAGATGTGGCAGCCTTGAACTAGCTTTAAGCTATCTTCAAACTATAAATCACAAAAAGTAGAATGTGAGTACAATATATTAATCACAGCACATTGAATGTGAGAACACCCCCAGTTCCTCTAAACCAAATCAAAGACTAAAAACATAAATATTTCCACAAAACAATTGCATTGTAAGACAGGGTAGCCAACTAGCTAGTTTAGAAGAAAAGACTGGCCTTAGCCATGAGTCCTACCACAGAATGCCTACTTCAGTTCCTGGCACATAGATTATGCTCTGTTCTTCTTGCTCCATTATTCCTTATACTCTAATGACAAATCCAAATGTCTATACAGGTTTTACTTTTGTACATGGCTCTGTTGAACTACCCATCCTTATATCCCTGCATTCTCCAGATAACTGAAGCATTGACTTTGAAATTTATTTTGGGGGTGGGGGAGTAAAGAGCATTTTTTAAATGTAAACGTATATCCTGTTGTTTTTTTTTTTTAATGGTACTTTTAATATTATTTGAACCTTTCTTCATGAATCAGGCCATTTTTGTGAATATCATATCCTGAACTGTGCAGTACCCCTTGGGGATCATCAATTTTCTTATCTGTGCTCTACCCAAGAATTCTGGAAATCTATTATGCAAAATGCTATTTCCTTATGAACCACTGCATTTTTAAACATAAACATACCAGTTAGGTTATTTTTTTTTTATTCATAAGGCTACAGGTAATGCCAATTCATATGCAGACTATGATTAGATAAAATTATTTGAGCCAATGATGAAGTACCTGGGTGAGATGAAGTACCAACCATATCACTAAATGTTCTCCGTAATATTATTAAGGGAAAAAAATGCCTATCCTATTTTTGGATATAAATCCAAGGAACAATGTCTTCTCTCTTCCCACTTCTATTTGGTGATCATTAATCTCATTCATTTACTATTTTCCAATGTTAGACCATTCAGAGATACTCATTAGATAGGTAATTTATCCAGTGCACATGAAGTCCTTGAAGGCCAGCTGCCATATTGGAGCCAACAAATAAATAAAACAGTTAGCCAACTAGCACAAACTTTATCAACCCACAGAATTATTTTCCTAACTTCCCAGCCTCTTGAGCTACACAGGCAATTCTTTTTTCTTGTAACATAAAAGAAGAAAGAAAAAAAAAAAACAGAAAAAGAGAGAAAATAACCCAAATCAAACAAGTTAAAAATTCTCCCCTACAACAAATTGGTCTCAAACACATAAGCAAGTAGTTTGCAAAACTGCCAATGGTTTTTTTCTGTTATTTTATTTTCTTTTGTATTTATATCTTTAATAAGTGTTGCTGCAAAAATTGTGCAGGCTATTTTCTCTTTTACAACTCTTTGATTACCTAGGGCATCTGCATAAAACATAAGAGGGTATTTAGTTTTCACTCATGTTGAGTGGCAGCAGAACTTTTCTAACAGCTACACTTTGCAGAGCAGTTGCAGAAAATAATTACCAGGTCAAGCAGACCCTTTATCCTCAGAAACCAGCCATCCAAAGTCCCACTGAAAGATCTAAAAATTTTTAACTTTCATTCTGAATAGTCCCTTTGGATGCAAACCTCCTTAAAGTACACTATGAAGAGTCAGTTCTAAGAGGCCTTCCAGTTATGAAGTGAATGAGGCAAATTATGACTCCTAAGCTTATATTTCTCTGTTAGATATTATCTCACATCCTTACATAAAGTCTGATTTATACAAATTGGCTCACTTTCCGAGGATTTGCTTTTATTTTTAATGCAGCTTTTCAGTCAAACTTCACTTTCGGTAGAAACACATTTTTGATAGCCAGGGCTGAACATAAAATTCCATTATTTAAGTGGCAAAGAGTTGGTAAGTCAAGTCCACGAGGCCTGTGGCAGTAACTTACTCTGTTTGTGGTTTCTACTTTGTTAGACTCTGTGGAGCCATGAATCTATCTTGTCCTTAAAAAACTGAAAGAGGGGGGCTTTTAAAATGAATGTAATGCTAAATTTATGTGCCCCAGGAGCAGCATATGAGGGCTTCTGGACTGATTAGACCCAGATGTTGGTAACAATGTTAGTGTTATGGACCAACTGCAGGTGTGGGAATAGATCCCCTTCCCTGGGACCCTCAGCAATCAGACCAGTGGTTTCTTCTGGCTCTCAGTTTGGAGTTTTCAATTAACACTACAATGGTATTGTTGTTCTCCAATATTAGATCGTATGTCATGTAAATGAAGTTGAATATACAGTTAAACTTGACAAGGTGATTTAGGCCAAGAATACATGTGTTCAGTATTATAACTTGATTGAGGTTAAATAATAATAATAAAAAAAGCCCTGACATGCTATAAAGTTTTTATTATTTGGCTTATCAGTAGATTTTCACATTATACTTTCATAAAACAGAATGTCATTTATAGCAGGGCGAGACGCTTATGAAAAGGGAGACACAAACCTGCTTATAAGTGACTGAAATGATTAATTCCAGATTGGAGGCTTTTATATAGTCAGTACGGCAATTGGAAGTTCTCTGTGTGCTTTTTTATGTGCTTATTTCTATTTTCCAAAATTCTGTCTTAGTTCTTTATCCTCTCCCTTAAAGTGATCAGTACCTACATAATCACCCCCATTGGTGAGAGCAGCAGCAGTGTTTGGGATGGTTCTGAAATATTATTTGGCTAAAGCAATGAATCCAGCTCATCAATGACCAGGACCATATTCCACTGTCCTATGGGTGTCATGATGCTTGGGAGAGTAACCCAGCTCACTAAAATGTATTATGATAGCTGTCATAACTTTGAATTAGATTCTAAGCTTCTCAGGGCAGGAACCTTATCTACTCAACGTATTTATAAGTGCCACAGAACTGATTGTCCCATTAATAAATACCAATAAAAACAACTTCAGAGGTCCATTTTGTACTTCATTCGTAGAGCATTTATAATGCTCATTAATGTTGATGGACCATACACAGTACAGAGCTCTCCCATTTTACTTACACCTTCATTTGTTGCTGCAATCTCTTAGAGACCAGACCACGTTGTAAGTCAGCTCAGTAAAATGTACATTGGTGTGCCAGCACCTAGGGAAAGCTTTATGTCCTACAAATGCATGCATTACAAATTCAAAGAAAGACAAGGCTCATTTTTTTTTCCTGAGGGCACTAATAAGCTAAAGCTGATGTACTAATTCTTTACAACCAAATGCCATGACAACTTAGAAGCAACTTCTTTCAATGAATGATAAATAACTGTAAAAATGAAGTTAGTTCTGAGAGTTAAACCTAACCTCTCTGTCAAGATCAGAAATGGTGAACAGTATTCCTCTTTTTATCGCAGCCTATACCCATAGTGTTTCCTCTTTAAATTTATGATTTTTTTCACTATAGCTAGGAATAGTCATCCCTGGTATAATTACAAAGTCCTTGGCAAATTACTAGTGAGTCTCAATTTACTTATCTGCAAAACGATCATAATGTGAGATGGAATGAATGAGCTAGTAATCTCTGAGGAAAAAGTCAAGCGTTCTTTGTGCATGAAATGTTTCAAGACACTGAGAATACTCAGTCAGTCCAGCATTTATTCAGCAAATATTGAGGGTCTCTAATGTGCAAGGTGCAGTGCAGGACACTTGGATACAAAGACGAAGAATGCACAGTCCTTTCCTCAAGGAAAGACAGATGCCTAAACCTAAGTGCCACAAAACAATTCAATAACAAAAGTAAGAAATGAATCAAACACCTATGACTGTATGATTTTTAAGGCTGCCCTATTTGTTCTTAATACAAAAGAGACTGTAAATTGAAGCATTTACATTGTGGAAAAATGTGATTCAAGTAATGTAGTGAAGGCCACTGCTGGCACTGATTAAAACAAATGAAAAGGTTTGACATGGCAAGTGAAGATGTTAGGTCACCGACATAAAAGAAATTCTCATTCCGTACTGTTCCAGGACATTCTAAGTATACTTGTCGTTAATTTTTAAACTTAATTTTTTCTAGCTATTCCTCTCCAGCTTTTCCTAGATCCCCATCAAATGTTTATAATCTATAGAGCACTACATAACTGTCCCCATGTGCAATGATAAAATGCAGTCCATTGATTTTTCTGCCAAGCAGGTACAAGAGTTATGAATTCAGTTATTTCATATTATATGACCCCCACATTACAGTAATGTACTCCTTCCCCACCTCCAATGGTGTCCAAAAGCATGAAGAAAATGAGAAGTAATGATGTTAGTGACTTAAATTATCATTCCAAAAATAATTCATTGTGTCACTTAACTTTCCAGGGCAGTTTCTAGAAGCTAGCACATTCACTATAGTGCAAAGTGGAAGCATAGCAAGTAAATATTTTTGCCACAAAGAAATCAAAGGGTACACTGGTTTAAGATAGTCTCTATTATTTTCAAACCACTTTCAAACAAACAAGAAACAATGACTGTCTCTGAGAAACATCAATATGCAACTAAGGAACTACTTATATCATAGACATGTCATTGGAATCTTAGCATATTTAACAACACTTCAACAAACTATTCCAGTATTACTCATGACTCTACAAATTGGCAGTGCAACTCATCTATCGCCACATGGATCTTAAATTGACTAAGAAAACAATCAGAATTGTAAACGCACCACATTCACCATTTAATTCCCTGTTGCAAACATTCTGTGAGCTCCCTCAGAGTAAGCCATTGTGCTATGTACTTATAGAGTAGGACATAAACATGAAGAAAATCTTGTCTACTTTAGGGAACTCAACAAAAAAATTACTCTAGACATCTAAACATTAACAAGATTTGGGGAAGTCTGATAACATGTGAGGCATCTTCGGCTGTCTGTTCTTCATGACAGGAATCTCCGTGAAATGCTAAGCCCAAGGTCTACCCATGTGTTGAAACACTACCCTGCAGTGTTTCAAGGTGAACTGCCTTCTGTCATACAAATGGTTCTAATGAGCCGGTGCTGCCCACCCTGTGGTTAGAAAAGGACTCTTGTCTAAAACCACAGGCAACAAGTACTAGTTTAAGAAAAGCAAGTTAGGATTTTGGATCTTTATTATCATGAACAGAACTTTTGGGCCCATGATAAAATCCAAATTCAGTCTTTTACCTTATTTGAAATATAAAAAGACAACCTATTTCATGAGCTATATATATCAAAAGTACAATCAAACAATGACAATTTCTTTCAAGGGATTTACAGATATTATTCTTCCCCAGAATAGATATGCAAAAAGGGGTGACAAAAGCAAGCCTTGCATTATAAAAAAAGAAGTGAACACACTTTATTAGTTGCATCTGTTCCCATAAGAAGGAAAAAGTGACGACCTAGTGGTTTCTAGAGTCTCAAGCACCGTAAAGAGTTTTCTTCAAGATTCTCCAAGAGTAGGGAAATAATTTATTCTCAAAATTTTTAAACCGTTGATCCATTCTTCTGCTTTTTTGTTGTTGTTGTTGTTGTTATTGTTGTTGAGAAAGAGTCTTGCTCTGTTGCCCAGGATGGAGTGCATTGGCGCAATCTCGGCTTACTGCAAGCTCTCCCTCCCGGATGCACACCATTCTCCTGCCTCAGCCTCCCAAGTAGCTGGGACTACAGGCGCCCGCCGCCACACCCAGCTAATTTTTTGTATTTTTAGTAGAGACGAGGTTTCAACATGTTAGCCAGGATGGTCTCGATCTCCTGACCTCATGATCTGCCCGTCTCGACCTCCCAAAGTGCTAGGATTACAGGCGTGAGCCACCGCACCTGGCCCATTCTTCTGCTTTCTAATGGTTGCCATATTGAATCTCACAGGTGAAAAATTCTCTATACTCAGCCTTTCCTTTCTTAGATGGTGGTAGGTAAGGAAAGGAAGAATGAACTATCTGAGAGGCTGCGGCTGTTCCGTCCCAGTAAGTACAGGAAGAAGAGTGGATGGACCATCCTCCAACAAGTACAGTACATCCATATAGCCCTGAATATGCAAAAAGGAGCACTAAATAACACACAAATATGGGATGATGGTAATTGAGAAATAAGTAGATTTGAGCAAAGAAACATTGGGCTTCTGCCAAAGACCATCTACAAAGAGGTCACTCCACATTCACAGATCATAAGAAGGAACTTTCCAGCTCTTTCATATTTAGAATTAGAGAAGTCCAGTAAATATGGTTTGCACACACTTGGAAAGAATTCAACATTAAGGTTGTTGAAGTATTGTGCAGGTGTGCAGATCTTTGAGAATTTCTTGTATGTACGTGTGTGGGTGTGTGTGTAAAAATTATGAAAACAGATATTTCTGGGAGAATATAGAAGAAATACAGACACTGGGTCCTGGGAAATAAGACTAAACAATTGAGTTGAGGGAGTAAAACATCTGCTTAGAAAAAATACTTCTGTGCTATTTAATTATTATTATTTTTTTTTTTTTTGGATACAGGGTCTCACTCTGTCACCCAGGCTGGAGTACAGTAGTGCAAACATGGCTGACTGCAACCTTGACATCGCAGACTCAGGTGATCCTCCCGCCTCAGCCTCCCAAGTAGCTGGGACTATAGGTGTGCACCATCACCCTTGGCTAATTTTTGTAATTTTGTAGAGACAGAGTTTTGCCATGTTGCCCAGGCTAGTTTCAAATTCCTGGACTCAAGCACTCCTCCCGTCTTGGTCTCCCTAAGTTCTGCGAATACAAGTGTGAGCCACCATGCCTGGCCTATTTGATAATACTATATTATATTTATATATCTAAAAAAGTAAATAATTACCAGATTTGATTAAAACTAATTGTGACTGAAGACAAAAAAAAAAAAAAATAGAGACAAATAACACAAGGAAGTCTACCTCTGAGCCTTGAAACTAGCTTTAATTAGGGTCTTGGACACATGGAATGATTTTGCCCATATGATCAGAAGGGTATACCTCTTTAAAATAGGAGAATAATCAATACTGGTTTTTCTGTCCCTAGCTTTCATCCTTCTGTACATGCAAGCAAATATATCCAAATAAGTATTTTTGGATTCTGTACTATAAGTATAATAGTACTTAATACAATATTGTGTTTAGATTAAATCAAAGAAACAATTTGCAGAAGTTTTCATCAGAAATTGTCTTTAAAATCTTTTGTTTTTTCTTCTCCTCTTCCTTTGGTTGATTTCTCTTCTTTGTCCCACCCATTTTGATGTTTGTTCCCATCCTTGCCATGCTTATTTTCTCAGTCCACACCTCCTTACTGGGCAATCTAGCTCATTTCATGGCTTTAGCTAGTCTCACATATCTCAATGACTCCTAAATCTATAGCTCTTACTCCCAAATTCTCTCCTGAACACAGGATGAGACTTCTGTCAGTTAACTGACTACCTCAACTTTGATTTCCTGCGTCATATTTAGTACACCTAAAACTGAACTCATCTTCTACCCAAACATGTTCCTTTTCCTATTTTTTACCAGTGCCATTAAGAATATTGTCATTTCCCAGTCAGACTTAACATCATCATCTAATTCTTCCTCTCTCATTTACCCTTGATGTCCAATTCTGTCAATACAATCTCTAAAATGTCTCACAAGAAAAACAAAACAAAGCCCCATCTTTGTAACTGCTTTAGTCCTGTCTTGTCTAGTCTCTTGCGACAGATTTTTAACTATCACCCCCATCTTTAATGCTCTTCTCTTAACTTTTTCTTCCTCAATGCCGCTAGATATTGAAACTCTCTGTTAAAAAATCTTCAAAGACTCCTTACATCCTAGAGGATTAGCATAGATCCACCCTCTCTGTGCTGGCTTAATCTCCATCATTCTGTGTTTTAGCCAAACAGAACTTGCTTTTTCCTTAGACTATGTCATTCACTTTCATGCCTTTGCATCTTTCATCTTCAGCTTCTTCAGCCAGAAATACAACATGTTCCATGGGGTCACATAAGGTGATATATTTTTCTAGGCTTCACCTTCCTTCTCCCACCTGGGGGCAGTGCTGTGTTGGAGGTGGGAGAAAGAGCCAAGAAAGTGAAGAAAGACCTATTGTCAACTCATTGCTAGGAAGGGTTTTGTCAAACAATGTCTAAAACATGTTAGACGCCATGACAATTGTTAGTCAAAAAGTTGAATAAAAGTCACAGGCGTTTCTGAGGATTATCCAGCATGGAGGAGAAAAAGACATAAAGTTGGAAAATAAACTGTCATCTCTTTGCATCAGTAGAGCTGAGAAATAATGACTGGTCTCTGCAGACTCTGAGATGCCATCATTTTACACATCTTACTCATATAGGGATAATTAAATGTATTTGTCTGATGACAAGAGAAGGATTGTTCTTTGTAGTTAATGCATGCTTATGAGTAAATAAAACACTAACCAAATGTTAAAGTAAGCATTCAGATGTAAATAAACTATAAAACAACAGAAATAAATTATACTTAAGTAGAGTGAATTGAACACACAGAGTATACCTATTGTACACTCACCCCAAAGAACACTGCTAAGCCAAGCCAGTCCAAGCTCATTTATCCTAAAAACCATGTGGTACAAGTGCACAGCACTCAACAATAATACTTCAAGAACCTGAGCAAATATACATTGCTTCTCAGCAAAACCTTTCTATAGTAATGCTTCCCTGGAGATGAATTGTGTCTCTAAACAATTCTAGAAAAAGAGGAAATGTTGTTTGGTCCACTACGTTTTCAAGTCAGTGAGTATGGGTAACTAAAAGGATGAAACAACAGAATAAATGTTATTTCTGAAGGCAAATCAAATAGGTGTGCATGCTAAACAAGAAGCAACAATACCTTTAAATTTATGAAATAGCCTGCATTAGAAACACCCCACTGTCACTACCACCACATGCTACATACTTTTGAGAAGCCTGCAAATAGGTGTCTACCTTCAGAGATCTATGATGAAAAACTCCTTTTAGTGACCAATATTCTTTATCTGGTTGCATCTAACATCCAGGTGTTGTGGGTCCCACAGAACTCCTGGATGAAAGCCACCCAGAATATTCCTTATAATTTCCTCTTGCCTTTGAAAGCCAAGATGAAAGTGGGAGGAGTCAGGATGATCCAGCTGAACATCCAGAAGGAGAAGGCATGGACTCTATTTCACGTACACTTCAATTCCTACCTTGCTTATTTCACTCACCAGTCATTTCCTCCTATGGCACTGCTCACAGCTCTCCAGGCTGCCCTAAAGGGTGATGGAAAAATACCACGTTAGTCTCTGTATTAGTCTGTTTTCATGCTGCTGATAAAGAGACACCTGAGACTGAGTAATTTATAAATAAAAAGAAGTTTAATGGACTCACAGTTCCACGTGGCTAGGGAGGCCTCACAATCATGGCAGAAGGCAAAAGGCACATCTTACATGGTGGCAGACAAGAGAGAATGAAAGCCAAGCAAAAGGGGAAACCCCTTAAAAAACCATCAGATCTCATGAGACTTATTCACTATCACAAGAACAGTATGGAGAAAAACACCCCCATGATCCAGTTAGCTCCCATCAAGTCCCTCTCACAACACGTGGGAATTATGGGAGCCACTATTCAAGATGAGATTTGGGTGGGGACACATAGCCAAAACCATATCAGTCTCCCTTCTCTCTGTCATACTTCAGGCTCACATCCCCACTCCTACACAAGTCCAAGCTAAAGGCTGCCGAGAAACACAATGTTTAATGGTTAGAAACCAATTCACTATGGAAGACTGATTGCAAATGTTGCCCCAATTTTCCAGACTCCTTCTAATTGTGACTTTGCCGCTACACCCTTCAACTTTTTTTGCAGCTACTTCCCCACTCCTTGAATCTGGGCTGCCCTTGTGACTTATTTTGACCAAAAAGGGTCACTGAAGGCCAGGCGCGGTGGCTCATGCCTGTAATCCCAGCACTTTAGGAGACCGAGACAGGCAGATCACCTGAGGTCAGGAGTTCGAGATCAGCCTGACCAACATGGAGAAACCCTGTCTCTATTAAAAATACAAAATTAGCTGGGTGTGGTGGCATATGCTTCTAATCCCAGCTACTAGGGAGGCTGAGGAAGGAGAATCGCTTGAACCTGGGAGACAGAGGTTGTGGTGAACCAAGAATGCACCACTGCACTCCAGCCTGGGCAACAAGAGTGAAACTCTGTCTCAAAAAAAAAAAAAAGGGTCAATGAAACTGACACTGACACTGTCCCAATACAGAGCCTAGACCTAAAGTATCCTCGCCTGCCTTCTCTCTTTCTTAGAAGCCTGCCACTGCAGTGAACATAAACCCAGCTGACCTGCTTGCAGATGAGAGACTGTAAAGAAAAAGGCTGACTCAGTCCAGTTGTCCAAGCCTAGGCATGTGAGAAACCCCAGCAGAATCAATAAACCTGCCTTGTAGGTGACTTGCCAGCCAAGAATGCAACTCTCCTCTCCACCCAAAGACTCATGAGCTAAGTAAATGCTTACTGTTTTATACTGGGTTGTGAGTTATGGTTGCTTGTTACACTGCATATTGTGGCAGTAGATAGCAGATACACTCTTTTGTTGAGAGAATAGGCTGACCCAGAGCCATCAGTAGAAGCACTCTTACACTGGCATAGACTCCCTAAATTATCTGTGAGTGCAACAGCAGAACTCTAGTAATAATATCCATATATAAATCAAAGATAAACCCAAGAACCCACAGCTAGGTGCTGGGGCAGAGACCAATAAGGCAGGAGGTAAACCCAGATATCAGGGTCTAAGGCCAAGAGTTGATGATAGGAGCCACAAGCAGCAGACCAGGCAGAGTAAAATAATTAACCCAATCAAGAATTATATCAGAGCTTGAATCAATAGGGGAGGAGTCAGGATTCAAGCCTGTGGTATAAGTCAGGAAAAAGGACCCATCTAGGGCTAAGGAAGGCAGTTAACATAGTCAAGAACCCCAGGAGTTCTTCAGTTGCAGCATCTAGTATAATGCCTATATATCCCAACTGCCCAACAAATGTGTTGAATGAATTAACGAGTGCCTGCAGTAAACTTATGACTTAAAGCTAAGTAATTCAAGCACTGGCATTGAGAAACCGGTAAAAAGTTGATCCACAAGGACAATGAATGGTACAGAGCTTTTGGAAAGCGAACTCTCATGATTAGAGTTTTTATAATCATTTATTTCATAAAGTTGACTTTTGATCCCTGGACCTTTCATACAAGAGGCATTTAATAATGTTTATTGAATTGTATTGTAGGGTATAATGGTATAAAAATGTTCACTTCATTTATTTTAGATACCATGATACGATTATGAGGGGTTATCCGAACTATCACCACCGCCATCACCTTCTTGGAGCAAGTGCAGTTTCTTGATACTTAATGTATTCGTGTTCTACTGCACTAGGATCTCAGCATAAAATCAGAGTAGATATCCCAAGGAAGCTATTCACAGTCTCCCTTCAGGTTTGCCTTCATTAAAGCCCCACACCTAAAAGTATCCCCAAAGATTATCAAGAGGCCCTAGTTCCAGAAATGGATGTGAACAGAACCTGAACTTGTTACTTGTTCTTAAATGGACATTCACCAGGTGGCACAGAGCGACTTTATCTGGATACTGGATAGACATTATTTCATGAATTTTGCACTTCCAAAATGCTAAAATACTAGCGAAATGCTAAAATGTTATAATACAATTATGTATTATCAACATAATTGAAAAGTAGAATTGCATATGTGCATTGATCAGGATTTTGCAGACTATCATTAAGGGATATGTTAGCTGAAGGTTCCTTTACACAAAGGGCAGTGAGGGGCTGTCTTCTGCTGGTGTTAGTAATCATCCAGCTTCGATGAGTAATAATACAAACAGGAAGGTCAATTACAGTCCTGGGATCATCGGTTGTAGAACTTATGATCCTCTGTGATAGGCTTCCTTAATTGATTAACTTTTTTCACGCAGTAGTCAAGGACCAAGGGAAGCCTTCTCACAATAGCTTTTTGTTAGTATTAAATGTGCCTTTTTCAGTGACATAAAATGGAAAGTTTCACAATACAGGTTTCAAATCAAAGAATCAGCATTTCTGAATAATAATGCTGATAAAACACCTATCATTTTGTTTTGTTGTTTTCTGCCAACTTACTATGGATAACAAAATTAGTTCACCCAGGAAAAACACTATCAGGGTTCCATAGACATCTAAACTTCTAATTTTATGCAACATCCTAAACATCAATCTCTAGAACATCTGGATATATAAAAATGTGGTATGGACTTTATGTTCATTGGATAATTTCAAAACAATCACCTAGTACAAATTTCACTACTCGTTTTCTCTTTGGGTAGTTTTAGGAATGATTTTGTGTTTATTGTTTCTTGTAATACTATTTGTGTATGAGAGAGAGAGAAAAGAGAGAGAGTATTTAAAGTCTCACACATACTACATTCTGTAGCACTTTAGAAGCATCTCCAATTACTAAATTACTTTTTATAGAAGTTGATAAAAATCTTTTTACTGTTTCCTTTGTATTTTGCTATCATCCAGCAAGGATTAAAAATGCTTACTTAGACTCTCTTACTAAACTGTTTCAATAAGTGAAGTTACATTAGAATGCCTTGACTTTTCAAAAATGGACTAGAAAGTTTGTTTGAAAACCCATTCTTAACCATATTTGATTATTTTTCTTTCCCAACTTAAAATCCCAAAGTGTAAAATTACTCAAAATGGAGGAAAGTTAATAGGAGTATGGGTCTATATCTGTGTATTTTTCAAATTTTTGATACATGTCAGGAAATCTGAAAATTGCTTCATCAGATTTTCATAAAAAGGCAATAATTCTGCCAAAATTATAGCATTATGATATAAATATGGGTATTGACAACTTGAGGGGGACTCTTTGAACATCAATCTAATTAATTATCTTCTTGTCATAGCGATCACTCATTCTTAGGTGCCCTAAGGCAGAATTGCTGGAAGGGTTGGACAGTGGAGAAAGCTAATAGTCAGAAGATTAAATGTAGCATGAATTTATGGAGGTGAATGATAGCACGTAAATGTGCCTAACCCCAAAATGTGAAATATTCTGAGTTTCTGATGACACATCACTAAATCGAGACATAAAATTCTGATCTAATTATGGACTTGACTTTGAACCTAGATAGACAGTTATAGAGAGACAGTGATAGAAAGATGTGATGGGAATGGGTTGAAAAACTGGGAGAGGTGCAGCACACCAACATGGCACAAGTATACATATGTAACAAACCTGCACGTTATGCACATGTACCCTACAACTTAAAGTATAATAATAAATAAATAAATAAATAAATAAATAAATAAATAAATAAAAGAAAAACTGGGAGAGGAAGGTACAGAAAAATCTAAAGGCAAGAAAAATACATATGCATCATAGTAAAGTACCCTTTCAACCCAAAATTATAGCAAGAAATAACATTACCTGATTTTAAATTTTACCAATATTAGACGTCTCTAGTGAAATAGAACCAATAGGATAGACAGACAGATTGGCAGAAAGATAGATAGGTAAAGAGGGTTTTATTATAGGAATTGACTCATAATCACAGAGACCAAGAAGTCCCACAATATGCTGCCTGCAAGATGAGAACCAGGGAGGCCAGTGATGTAATTCATCTGAGTCCAAAGGCCTGAGAACCTGTGGGATCACTGGAGCCTGAAGGCCCAAGAACCTGGAGTTCTCATCTCCAAGGGTAGGAGAAAAAGGATGCCCTACCTCAAAAAGAGAAAGCAAATTCAACCTTCCTCCTCATTTTTGTTCAATCTGGGCTTTCAACACATTGGATGATGCTTGCCTACATGACTGATGATGGATCATTTTCACTGAGTCTCCTGATTGAAATGCTAATCTCTAAAAATGCTACCCACCCCTCACAGAAATGTTTTACCAGCTAAGTACCCCTTAACCCAATCAAGTGGACACCTAAAATTAACAATCACAAACAGTTACCCCTACCTCCACCCATGCCAACCAGTATTTTGTTATGATAAGAGTAAACTGAATGCAAGTGGGAAGGATGAAAGGGCAAAGCTAGAAACTTCAATAGTGCCCGCACTAGTTAAGAACACTCTGCTCAATACAATTCGGTAATTAACTTATTAGTGTCTATCTTGTGTTTGGTGCTGTGCTTGGTACCATAGAGACAAAGTTAAATGCCACAAGGCCCTTGACCTCAAGGAATTTGTAGTCTAGTGAGGGAGAGACACATTTAAGCAAATAAACAAATGTCCATGTGATACAAGCAATATCAGAATCACAGAAGTGAAACAAAGGAATGAGTCATTCTGTCTAGAAAGGAAAGAAAACAGGAAGTACCTCCTAAGCAAGGTTTTGAAAAATGAATATAAGTTCAAAGACAAAATGGGAAGGAACTGCTAAACAGATGGAACAGCATATGCAAAAATACAGACACAAGGAGCAGCAGGGTGTGGGAAGCAAGGCAGGTGGAAATTTTGAGTTCATTACATAGAGAGAGACAAGAATTGTGATGTGACCAGCCTTGAATTCTATGCCAAAGAAATTGCTTGGATTTTATCCTGTAGATAATAACCAAAGTGGGAGGAGCTGAAACCTGGAACCCACAATGCCCACAATGCCTAGAAACAATGCCCACTACAGGAAGATGGACCGAAAAGTTGTAAAAACAGAAGCATAGAGACCAATAGGAGTCTCTGGCACAGGAAAACCTCCTCAAGTTCCCATTTCACCAATTGTGATTATCTAAGTGGAGAACTTTCTCCATTTTATAAAACAAGAAACGGTTTTCAAGGTAACTCATTTGGAGACTGATTTTTCAGGTATGTATGCCTTTTAAAAATTTGGATCTGCAAGAAAAAAAGAAAATGGTCATTTTTAAACATAGATTGTGATACTTAGAGGCATCATTTATGGTGCCTTAGAGGCATGTGACACTTAGAGGCATCATTTGCCTGGCATATGATGGGCACTAAATATTTATCTAATTAATTAATTAATATAGTTGCCCTTCATATTGGGTCTTTTTTGTATTATTCACAAATCATCCTTAGCAATTTGACATTTTAAATAAAAAACAGAGTTAGCTTAAAATACTTAAAAGTAATCAAACTGAATTTATTTAAATTTTTTCTATAAATCAGACTTTTATTTAGTCAGGCTGCCCTTTACCCCAATTAATCCAAATCAGTGAGCTTTTACTGTAATTGAAAGTTGTGCATACTTGCCATTTCCGCTGACCCTCTAAGAGCCTGTAATGGCAATTGGAAAATTTCCAAGGTGCTGGTACCTTTAGTTTCTCCTTTCCTCTTCTTACAGACAATAGAAGTTTGCATTGTCAAATTTAAATCTTCTTTGAAAATGCCCCCTCATATCCTCAACGCCTCCTTTAGAAGTTTTGCTATTTCCTAATACTGACTTTACCTAACAAATCCTTAAATGGATTTTACGTAAGCTGCTTCTATTTACCAGCTCCATTCATTTCAACCACTAGCCACGGGGGCCTGAGACCTGAGTCAGCCTCAGCCTACCTCTCCCTCACTGATGCCATCAGTTGTCAAACCTTGTTCAATCGACTACTGAAAAGCCTCTCAAATCTGTTGTTTCTACCTTAATTCTCCCCTCACTTCCTAACTTTAAGCTGTCACTATTTCTTGCCCAGATTGATATAACAAACCTCTTTCTAAAGGCTTCCCACCTCCAAATGTCATGGCCTTCCAATCCATCCAGAACCAATGCCCACTCTGTTTCTTCTCTCACATGGACATCTGATTGGCTCTCCACTATTCCCAAGCCCAAATCCAAGCTTTTTAGCATGACCCAAATGACCTTTTACCATGTGGTCCCCAAACTCTTGTCACCTATTTTCACACCGCTGTTACTGTTGCACATATTTTCCCCACTGTGTCAAATTATTCGCTGCCTAGCACCCTTCTTCAACCAGCAAACTCACATGCATCCTTTGAAGATAAGCTTAAGGGAGAAGGAACTGTTATATAGTTGTTAGGAGCATGAGCATCAGTGCACTTAAACCTAGGTGTGAATCTAGCACTGACTCCAGCTGCATCCCAGCTCTACCACCTCCTGGTTTTAGGACCTGTGGCAAATTACTCAGTCTTCCTGAGCCTCAGTGTCCTCTATAAAAGGAGAAACATTAAACAGAGCATTGCTATGAGAACTAAATAAGATTAAGTCTTTGAGGTGCTCAGTCCAGTGCCTATAACATAGTAACTGTACAGTAAAGAATGGCTTATTAGTATTTTACAATTTCATCTCTTCTGGGAGGTTCTCTTCCAGCCAGTCATCATTTCCTTAAGATAGAATTGATTGATTCTCGTTTTGTGCTCTCAGAGTGTTTTGTATCTACTTCTGTAGCACTTACCTTATTGTAGAATGCTTATTTCTTTAATAATAATCATGGTTCACCATTTATTCAGTACTTTCAATGTGTGTCACTTTTGTAGGCCCCCTACATGGATTGTCAAATTGGACCCTCAAACACTCCATGGGGGAGGTATGATTATGAAATGTATATTAGTGATGAGGAAACTGAAGCCAAAAAGGATAAGCCACTGGCCCAATGTTACTCTGCCAGGTGGCAGAACCAGAAGTTGAAACCAGGCAATCTTGCTCAGAACATATTCCTTTAACTACTATTCACCTATTCACGCGGGAATATAAGTTCCTTGGGTACAGAAACTGTGTCCCTCACATCTCTATGTCATTAGTACATGCACAACTTCTTTTTTTTTTTTTTTTTTTTGAGACGGAGTCTTGCTCTGTCACCCAGGCTGGAGTGCAGTGGCCGGATCTCAGCTCACTGCAAGCTCCGCCTCCCGGGTTCATGCCATTCTCCTGCCTCAGCCTCCCGAGTAGCTGGGACTACAGGCACCCGCCACCTTGCCCGGCTAGTTTTTTGTAATTTTTAGTAGAGATGGGGTTTCACCGTGTTAGCCAGGATGGTCTCGATCTCCTGACCTCGTGATCCGCCCGTCTCGGCCTCCCAAAGTGCTGGGATTACAGGCTTGAGCCACCGCGCCCGGCCAGTACATGCACAACTTCTACAGACAAGAGAGGTTCATTATGAGCATCTGAAGAGCTCTTGGAACAGAATGTCTGGCTGCCTCTGACCCAAGACGTACTGAAAACCCAGCCACAAAGATCATCCATTCAAACTTGGTTTGTTCTTCTGTTTCCATGTACAAACTCAATTCCTCTGCTTTGGTCCAAGGGAAGTTCAGGGAATCTCATAATATTAAATGTGGTCCAGTGTCCTGCCCGTCTACAAAGGAGGCAGTGAAGGGAGACTTCCGTGAGTTGAGAAGTTACTTCAAAAGATACGGACTATACCCAGGGAGCATTCAGGCCTTACATGTGTTTTATCACGTGGATGAATACAAAATTGAAATTGACAAGTTAGTCTCAAAGAATGCTGTGCTACTGTAGAGAATATTTTCCTACTTGGTAATCTTCCAAATTTAAGAAAAGAGCATTCTGGAGAAAGTGTTACCTTCATATTTACATTCAGAAAGATGGGTATAAATAACCATTTTTTAAAAATTATTTAATGGGAAATAGTATGCTTGTGAAATGTTCGGGTTTTACCACCTAAAATTACATTACATTTGATATGGCAATAGGATGGTATATAAAAGCCCAGATACACATTTCATCATCTATTTCAGCGAGCTGTGTTCCTACCTCCATTTATAAAGCAGGCAAACATAAACTTACCCAGGATTGCTCTGTGTCGTTGGAAAAAAAATTGTGAGCCTGTATATTTGGGGCAAAATTTGTATCTGTGTTGTGAGCATCACTCAATGAATCTCCAGTTTAAACACACAATGTCTGCACACTTGTCTGAGCTCTTGCTGGGTCTGAGGTCGTATCATCAGCATGTACACATTCAGAGCATTTCATGAACTATATGATGTCGGCAGGTCATTAATAAAAACTGAAAAAGTAAAAAGCCCCATAATTAGCTCCGGAGGTAACTTTGAATGTAACATTTTCACCTCAGATTCAACACCATTAAACAAAATGACTGGGGTTTATTCACTAATGTAGCCTGAGAACCATTCCACTGTAGTTAAACTTTGCCAAATTGAGGGACACTCAAATAGCAATATGTTGTGATTCATCGAATCAAAGGCCACAGACAAATCAATAGAGATAGTTGCTGCATAAAAAATGATAATGAACAAATGTAACAATATCACCAAGGTTACCTTGAGAACAGCAAAGAAGTGGTTTAAAACCATCGCTAAAAAATAGGGTCAATATAGCAGGCTTGAATGAAAAGTTCATTAAGTTTTTAGAAGATTTAGGAGAAACTAAAATAAGGTAAACAAGTCATCACTGGGAGAAAATTATTTATCAAGGTAGAATGTAAGGGTCTGGTCTTTTAATAGTATAAGCAACCTGAAATGCAACAGACCCACTAGCAACAGGTTAAGAAGGGCTAAATATGGCCATTATAAAGCAAATTCTGAGGAACAGAAACCCATTACAACAAATCACTGAGGCAATACAGATTCACATTTAAAATCTTGAAGGCACATATTAGTCAGAAGACAGATAAAGAAACACAGGATGTGAATTAGTCTAATTCTTTTCTTATTTTAACTCTATTTGAGTATTTATCTTTGAACAAAACCCAATCCCTTGAAGAGATTATGATGTTTACCTAAATTTCTGAAGTGCCTCTTTGGACAATTTGTTAGCATAAAGGATGCAGTAACAAGTTATCAATAAGCAACTCTTGTTGCTTATTCAAATAAAAAGCATTATACTGATGTACACTTAAGTTGGTGCTTTAGACAGTTGGTGGGAAACACAGCCATCATATTTTTTCCAGTGATAAAAGTCTAAAATCATAAAGCTAGAAGCTGCCTTTAAGATTGTTTAGTCCAGGTCTACCATCAATCATTTTCATCTCTTATAGTACCCATTTCTCAATATGTTAAAATATTAAATATCCAATAATGTGCTTTTCATATTAACTGTTTCAATGAGTCAATTTCAGTAAGTATTTTTTAAACATGACTTCAACAGTAACAATAATGGCAAATTTTACCCAATATTTAAGTATTTTTCTAAACTACAAAAATCACTGTATGAAAAGCAACTATATCATAAAGTAAATAAACATCCTTTAAAAAAATAAAGATTGAACTTACAGTTCTTCAAGCATCTGAATGTCAAATTCTTAGAAAAAGGCCAAAAGCCATTAGATTAATATCTTCTCAATTGTGAGAGTATCCTTTTTATGTAAAATAAGAACTATCAATAATTTGCTTTGTGTTTGAGCAACACAGAATAAAAATAATTTCCTACGTTAAAAAAGTTTATACTAGAATGCTTTGATTATGAGCTGCTAAAACAATATATAGCTTTTGGAAATCATTATTTTGTTTAATACACATACAAATATGAATTTCTCAACTATTTTACCTCAGAATCTCAGTTCAATAATCACACTGGTATAGTTTTAGGGAATTCATACCCCTAAACAGTCCTAAACAGAAAAAAGAAATGTAAAGACCTTCATAGTAAGAATAGACGTGTTTATTTAAAATGTCAAAATAAAAGTTCTACAAATGTTATGAATCTGAATGATCATCCAAACGATGACCATAGTGAAAAGTTACAATTCCAGTTTATGGCATGGTTTCTATTCATCATCACAGAATCTGGGATGGTAAGCTGCCTTTTGTGTCGATAAACAGTCAAAGGTTACCTACTAGCTTCTGAATTATTGATAGTTTTTAATAGAGCCCAATTTAGAAAAGAAACCCTTTCATGAGGACCTTTTTATTTTAACCTATGAAATCCAAAGAAGATGCAAGGACAGTAAGAGAAATAGACAAGTTTGTTACAGTGTAGTAAACAAAGACAATGCTCTTGCACATGATTGGCCAACCAACCCTTGACTTGAGCAAGATCACCTGAGCACACAGCTTATTGAACTTACTAAATTTTGCCTTTGAAACTAGTGCTTTTAAAGGACGGACTTAGGAGTCTCATATCGCAGAGGTTCACAAGCTGGATGGCAAGCTTGACAGTGGTGGTTCTTAATCATTAGAGAGACACAGACCTCTTTGACTACCTAGTAAAAGCCTCAGAACCACTCTCCTAAACATAAACATGCAAATCCACGTTTTTGCACACTATTTCAGGAGTCAAGGACCACCCCACTTAATTCCACCCACTGATCCGTGCTCTAGGCTGAGTCAGCAAAATTTGAAAACTTTCTTATTCTAACTACCATGGCACTTGAATGACATTTTAAATGTGTACTGGTTTTCACCAACATAATTTCCTTTATTCTACTTTATTTGCTAAATACATAAAGAAATGATGGTGCCAGGTATTTTGGCAAAGGATCTATGTACAATGACACATAAGCATTATTCTACAGATGTGACCTTTTTAAAAATATACCTTCCCTGGCATTGTAAATACATAATCTCATGGAAATAAAGAGAATCAAGAGTAGAAAGAAAGTAGAGTTTGGTAGATTTCACTTAATACCTCAGATCTTGCAGATATGAAGAAATTGGTGTACATTTTAGAGTATGGGCTGACTACCTATCTATATTAGTCTGGCTAGGCATAAACTGTTTTCAGTTTAGCTAGAAAACTCCTGTAGTGAACCATAATGTCACTACAAAGAAGACCCTTTCCCTGAGTTTCCAAGTTTTCTAAACCAAATTATAATAGTTGCATCTACATCAGTAAGGTTTATATAATCCTCTCTCTAACTTGTGGATTCCAACATCCACAAGAAAAGGGTAGGCAAAGAATGTTTCACATCCAGTTCCATCTGTGTGAAGATTAGATAACCAGCAGTAGAAACTACCAAAATCTCTGGACTGGGAATTATTGAGGACATCATTCTAGCGCTAATGTCATTCCTGCATAGATGCATTACTTCCAACAATCAACCAAAAATTACCTATTGTTTCTGTGCTAGACATTGTGCTTAAGAATAAGTTGATACCAATAAAACAATTAGAACAGTCTATTCATTGTTAGTACTCAACAAATGTTAACTATCATTATAATCATTAATGTTTTTATGGTTGTACAAATTCAAATAGCTCCTGCAGTCAAGGAGCTGTGGTCTAGTAAGACATTTAAAATACAGCATTGTAAGATTATGAGGGAAGTACAGTCATCCCTTGATATCCACGGGGGTTTTGTTTCAGGACCCCCCACGGATACCAAAATCTGTGGTTCTTCAAGTCTCTTATGTAAAATGGCATAGTATGTGCATGTAATTTATATATATCCTTCCTCATGCTTTAAATCATCTCTAGATTACTTATAGCTAATACATTGTAAATACTATCGAAATAGTTGTTATAATGTATTGTTTTCTTAAAATTGTATTATTTATTATTTTATTGTAAGTTTTAATTGTTTTTTCCATATATTTTTGATTTGAGGTTGGTTGAACCTGTGACATGCAAAACCCACGGATGGAGAGGGCCACAGAAACCAAGAGGTGGGCTGCGGAAGTCATTCTAGTGAGTCAGGGAGTGTTTTACAGGAAAAAAAAAAAAAAATAGTGACTAGCTCAGCAAATCAGAAGGAAAGGGTAGCCATCTAGGTAGGCAATTATAAATACAAAGACAGAAACAGCACATATTTGGGTAACCAATGGTTAGAACAAAGACTCCATGTGGAAGTTTTGGACTACATGTAGATGTGCCAGAAAGGAATGAAGAGGCAGATTATGACAGGTTGTTAGGTGCTATGCTAAGTTTTATTGTGAATGCTGTGGAGAGTCATTTTAAAGACTTTTACACAGCAGAGTTCTCCTGCTATTAGCTGTGTAATTCATTCATTCACTTAACCTTTTTAGGTTTTGGTTTACTTACACGAGGAAAATGGTTGTTCAGGTCTCTTCCAGCTGCTTTTTTTTTTTTTTTTTTTTTTAAATGATCTCTTTGTTCTGTATCAAGAATTACCAAAATGAATGGAAGATTCAAAAGTTTTTATTTCACAGAATCATATATCATTACAGAGAGACATTTGAATAACTTTTGAACTTTATATTTAGCTTTTCTAAGTAAATAAATCACTGTTTGATTTTGGCTTATGCCCTTTGCTCTATAAAAAACAAAAACAAGCTTCCAAAAATTCCAGATATGTCCTTCAAAATAATGATCAAAATACATTTGGAAATCTACTTAAAATTTGCATAAGATATTTTTCTGATGGTAATTTGAAAAAGGAGGAAAAACCACAAATTATTGCTCAATCATTAACAGAGTCAGGTACCACTCCAGTGACTGATATTCAATCAGCCGATTAAAATCATCTAGTCAGTTACCTTATGATTTTCCAATTTTATAGTCAGATCAGTTGGAGATGTAATTAATACATATCTAAATTATCAACATTTGTAGTTTTGTAGTGTCTCACTAAAATTCTAATTTTGATTGACAAGTATGAAATTTAAGTTTTCTTTCCATGACTTGAGTATTTCTATTGTTTCGTTGAAATTATAATAGTTTCCTCAACGCTGCATCCATGACTCAAGCAAACACACGGTACCTGATGAGACTGATATATATGTATATCACCTTCCTCTATATTCTTCCCTTGACCATTTTTTCTCACTTGAAAAATAGAGCAAATCAACCCAAACCAGAAAAATTATTAGGTTTTTATGGAAGTGTAACATAGGTAGAAAATGTGAGTCATAATATGATATTGCAAAAAAGAAAGTTTAGAAGCAATGAAAAGAAAATAAATTCAATTTTATAATTCCTCTTTTCCATGTATCTGTAAGTAAAACTCTTTGTTGTTCCTTAAGGCCTAACTCTTAATCTATTGCTGCTGTAACTTCATCTTCTAATTCCCCATTCACTACATTAAAAGGCTCTATTTCAAGAGTCAAGTTTGAGTGGATTTTGTATTGTACTGGAATATGTTCTCCCCTTTCTCCACCTTTCAATGAAAGTCAAAAGCTTTGTGGCCAAATGAAGTATGTTTAGGTTGGTTACCTTCACTTTTCCCATTGTTTCAGACTTCTAGCACATTCTTCCATGCTATCTTCTCTACTATAACACTCTGTTTTCATCACTTGGCTTTCTGCCAAGCTCTCCAACTATGCCTTTCTCAAAATTGCTGTCTTTTTGGAAGACTTTAATCACAACTTGAATCTAAATATAAATGCTACACTGTAAGCCCCTTTATCTAGTAAATGTCACCAACTTTCTTCATTTTATTTAATGCTCCAGTATTTTGGCTTCATTTATATTGAAGTATCAGTAGGCAAAGACTAAGTCCATCTTGGGATATTCAGAATTGCTGGTCTGGCTTCTCACAATGCTGAGCTCCCAAGCAGATTGGGAAGAAGATTGCAGGTCATGCTCACCCCCATTCTCAACCCATCACATGTCAAGGATCTTTCTAAGCTCATGCCCAGATGCTCAAGTTTGCACCCCAGCCTCCTCAGACCATGATGCCAGCAGCTACACCCTCCACTACCAGATGGGCAGTGTGGATATGGAGTGCCCCCTCTATACCGAGTTCTAGCTCAAACTAGGTTCTTGTTTGGGAATATGTTTTCTGCAAAGTTCTTTATGTCCTTTATGTGGTTTGTTCTCAAGAAGATAAAAATGTGCTTAAGTAAACCCAGAGCAGCCTAAATGGGATTCCTGGAGAACCAATCCCTGGATATTTTTGCCAGCTTCCTCTGGGGCTTCCCATGAGGAGCACTTTTAGGATTATGCACAGATGCTATAAGGATAGAAAACCTCTCGTCTGGTAGCTTTTGGGAGTCTATTACTCTAAAAAGTAAGGACGTAACCCATAAACCACTCACTGCCAGCGTAGAGTCCCTCATCTCTTTGGTCCTTATCACCTCTGCCCTCTCAGAATTTACCTGGCTGATAAGAGACTTGTGTACATGTTTTGTGTCTCCTTGAGGGCACAAGCTTTCTGTCTTAGGCAGCTTTCTGTTCTCTGCAGTCTCTTCCAGTGGTACATAATATAGTTTAGTTGCTCATTATATTTGTTTAAAACAAATATATAGAAAAGTGAACACCAATAGAAAGATTATGTGCTTCCTGTTTGAAATATGGGTCATCCATGGAAATAAAAATCTTAGGGAAAGAAAAATTCATTATCATTGGGGCATGCTTCTCACATGAAAAAGGGACCGGGGGCAAGGGAGCACACATGTTAAATGACAATGGGCAGGAAATGATGCTGTATCACTGGGCTAAGATCTGAGATAAGGGGCATATTTAATCCTGAGGATGAATATTTCTCAGCTTCCATCCAAATCTAGAATGTTACTATATTTCCCTTCCTTACTTGCTCTCCCTTTTTTAAGTCCTTCAACCTGACCTGAAACTCAAATAAATGGAGTGAAAGCAAAGTCAGCAGCTGAATTGCCTGGGGCCATGAGCAAGCCAAAGGTACTCTCTACTTTTCTCAATACATGCTGCTGAAAGGAATCAATAAAAATGGCAGCCCTTCACCTAATGTCATAATCATAAGATCATAATACATTAGGCAATGGGTCTGTGTCATAGCAAATACATCAAGAGCCACAGCTATGTAAAACCAAAATAAATTAGGGGCCACAACAAATGCAAAACAAATCTAAACAAGATATAATGGATGTTCACTAATACTGTTGAAAGAGAAATAAGAACTCTTGTACTATCCTGGCTGATACGGTTTGGCTCTGTGTCCCCACAAAATCTCATCTCAAATTGTAATCCCCACGTTTCAGGGGAGGGACCTGGTGGGAGGTGATTGGATCATAGGGGCAGATTTCCCCCATGCTGTTTTAGTGATAGTGAGTTCTCATGAGATCTGATGGTTTAAAAGTGTGGCACTTCCCCCCTACTCTCTCTCTCCTGTCACCTTGTGAAGAAGGTGCTTGCTTCTCCTTCACCTTCTGCCATGACTGTAAGTTTCCTGAGGCCTTTCCAGCCGTGTGGAACTGTGAATCAATTAAAGTTATTTTCTTAATAAATTAGCCAGTCTCAAGTAGTTCTTTATAGCAGAGTGAAACAAATTAATACACTGGCTTAAATTAAAAAACTGAAAACCAGGCAATTTAATAATATAATCTGTATTTTAACAAACATCCATTAGAACCACATTTACTTTGGGAGGCCGAGGTGTGTGGATCACGAGGTCAGGAGTTCGAGACCAGCCTGGCCAAGTTGGTGAAACCCCGTCTCTACTAAAAATAAAAAATAAAAATAAAAATTAGCCAGGCGTGGTGGCAGGCGCCTGTAGTCTCAGCTACTGGGAGGCTGAGGCAGAGGATTGCTTGAGCCCGGGAGGCAGAGGTTGCAGTGAGCCGAGACTGCACCACTGCACTCCAACCTGGGTGAAAGAGTGAGACTCCATCTCGAAAAAAAAAAAAGAACCACATTTATTATTCCTTAAAATGAAAATGGTGATAAAAGTGATTGCAGGTATGGAGTTGGGGGCTCTTACTTGTCTATATTTTCTTTAACTTACCTCTTCTTGCTCTGAAATCTCCATTTCTGCTAATGATAGGGGAAATGGAAATAACAGCATCCTTAAATTTGACAACTCTTTAGTTTCTTAGTATTTTAGTTTCTTAAGAGGGTCTCCTTCCCCTGCCTTTCTCTTCTGCGTTCCTGCCTCTCCTCTTCACCTAGTAGAAAGGGTGTTTGAGTGAATGGGTATTTCCATTGAGTTGAACCCAAGTTCTTCTTAAACATTGGTTCTCAATATTTAAAGAGAAGTTATTTTAGAGTTTAAAACATCCCTTTGTCTTGTTGGCAAAGTTGCCTTTTGAGACAATTGGGCCAAAACAAAATCAACTTAGGAAACTGATCAAGCTCAGTTAACATCCTTTTAGTTCTGGGTAGTATCCATTTTCTCTTGAAGCAGTAAATGGGCAACCAGGCAATGTATTTTACGAGAAATTTTAAAAATCTGTGAGTTTCTTAATGGATAAAGGGAAAGTGGGAGACTGGAAAACACAGTGAAGATGGAAAAGGAGAAAAATAAAAAATGAAAGCTGAAAGAAATAGAAGAAAATGATGAACACCAGAAAGGAAACAGACACCAAGGGAGGAGATAGAAGGAGAGGAACGAACTTAGGAAGGAAGGAAGGGGAACAAAAGAAGGCCAGAAGATGGGTCCTAAAACACTGATGTGTTCCCACTCTTCAGAAAGCTGCTCTCCTCGCACTGTTCACAGTGAGACTAGAGTACTCTTTGCATTAAGCAAGTCATAGCGTGGCCCTTCTGCTGCAGGCCTGCAGCGGCTCCTGGGGCTCACCGGGTCCAGTTAACTCTCCACAGAGTTCTGCAGAGCCATGCCATAACCAGTCTATGCATCACATACAGAAGCCACCTTGATGACAGGCATTCCCTCTCCACTTTAGTCCCTCACCCTACTGAGCTGTTATATGTTTTGTTACCAATTCCCCCTCCCCCTTTTTCTCCCTGAATAACTCCTAGTCATCCTTAAAGATTCTGCTTAAATGGCTTCTGCCTCTCTCTTCATTTGTTTATATGCCCTTATGACAACCTATGCATACTTCTTTTTTTATTATTGATGCATAATAGTTATACATATTTTATGGTGTACATATGATATTCTGTTATATGCACAGACTGTGTCATAACCAAGTCAGAGTATTTGAGATGTCCATTGCCTCGAGTACTTATCATTTCTATATGCTGGGATCATTTCAAGTCCTCTTTTCCAGCTGTTTTGAAATATACAATATATTTGTTGTTAACGGTAGTTACCCAACTCTGCTATCGAATATTAGAACTTATTCCTTCCATCCAGATGTGCTTCTATCCATGAATCAACCTCTCTTTATCCCCCAACAACCTCTCTTTATCCCCACCCACCCACCCTTCCTGGCCTCTATCATTCTACTTTCTAACTTCATGAGATCAGCTTTTTAAGCTTCTACAGGTGAGTGAGAACATGCAATATTTGTCTTTTTGCGTCTGGCTTATTTCATTTCACATAATGACCTCCAGTTCTACCCGTGTTGCTGCAAATGACATGATTTCATTTTTTTTTTATGATTAAATAATATTCCATGGATATTTCTTGTAGTTATCTGCTTGTCTGTCAAACCCACACAAACTAGGCTGGAGTCACTTTGTTCTGTTTAGTTACTCAGTGCCTCACTCAGTGACTTATACACACATAGTAGGTACTAAAACCTTGATATGTAATTTTTAAATAAGCTTATTTTAATTAGTTTTCTTTTCCTTTAAACATCCTTAAGAGTTGTCCCTACTAGCCCGGGCAGCAAAGTGAGACCCCATCTCTACAAAAATAAATTTTTAAATTAGCATCATAGTGGTGCTCACCTATATTTTCAGCTACTAAGGAAGCTGAGACAGGAGGATTGCTTGAGCCCAGGACTTTGAGGGTACAGTAAGCTGTAATTGCACCACTGCACACCAGCTTTGGCAACATCAAGACTCCATCTTAACAACAAAAGCTGGCCCTACTGCACCATGATAGTAGTTAAAGACAGGAGTAGAGGATTACAACTACCCTGCTACTAGGCCTAATCCTTTAATCCTTTTCTTTTTCTACCATCCTGATTACTGTCATTCATTGACTCTTGTTTTTTGGTTCTGATCCCACATCTCATGCAGGTCCAGGCTGACACACAGGTCTAGTCATTTTCTTGCATTGGACCTGAAATATAGTTGTAGCATTCTATGCTTAGGCTCCACTCTTTAAATTACAGACATTTTGACATACAAATACTTTCTGCCTCATCTACAAAACTGTACCTTTCATTGCTAATCAGGGAATCACAACCATTTTTTAGTGTGCCTACTAATCATTTACATGCACTGTACATTTTCATCATCAAAACCTCTCTTTATGTACAATGAGTCTCAACCAGAGGGGCCTGCACATTTCTGGGGAAAATGTTTCAAAATCTTAAGAAGACAAGGTAAGGTACACATATTTTGCAAATGCCTCTGCTATGGGCTGAATGTTTGTGTCTAACCAAATTCATACGTTGAAAAATTCTAATTCCTCGGCCGGGCGCGGTGGCTCAAGCCTGTAATCCCAGCACTTTGGGAGGCCGAGACGGGCGGATCACGAGGTCAGGAGATCGAGACCATCCTGGTTAACACAGTGAAACCCCGTCTCTACTAAAAATACAAAAAAAAAAAAACTTAGCCGGGCGAGGTGGCGGGCGCCTATAGTCCCAGCTACTCGGGAGGCTGAGGCAGGAGAATGGCGGGAACCCGGGAGGCGGAGCTTGCAGTGAGCTGAGATCCGGCCACTGCACTCCAGCCTGGGTGACAGAGCGAGACTCCGTCTCAAAAAAAAAAAAAAAAGAAAAAAAAAAAAAGAAAAATTCTAATTCCTACTGTGATGGCATTTGGTGATGGGGCCTTTTGGAGATAATTAGATAATAAGGGTGCTCTCGTGATGCCCATATAAGAAGAGACAAGACAGTTTGCTTCCTCTCTGTCTCTTCGAATTACGAGAATACAACACAAAGATGGCCAGGAGGAAGGCCTCCATCAAGAACCTAATCAGGCCAGTACCATGATCTTGGATTTCCAACCTCTAGAACTGTGAGAAACAAATTAACAAATATTTGTCGTTTAAGCCACCCAGTCTATGATACTCTGTTACAGCAGCCCAAACTGACTATAGCAGTGCCCCTAAAAGCATAGACCCAGCAGGTTAGAACCACTGACCAATAGGAGCAATGCAGAATAACGCAGAGTAACAGAGGAGTAACGCGGAGTAACGCAGAGTAACGGAGAATAAAGTCAGCCTTCAGTTCAAAGCTAGGTATAGGCTGGGTGGAACCTGATGCTAATACTTATTTAAAAGTTGCTAGTACCCAGGAAAGACATGCTGAGTTGAAAATAAAAACCCATTGCCTAAACTGGGTCCCTTCAAAAGGTGCCACTTTTTTAGACAACAGAACAACCAAAAGTCCTTAGATTTTGCTGGCTGTCGTGTGATTGAAAAAGCAAGGGATATAGTGTCAGGAGACACTAATTTCCATAGGGCAAATCCGTATAAGTGCTAGCAGTTCAAGAGGTCCAACATCTCTGTGAATAAGACCACAGTCTAAAACTTCTGTGCCGCCGGGCGCGGTGGCTCAAGCCTGTAATCCCAGCACTTTGGGAGGCCGAGACGGGTGGATCACAAGGTCAGGAGATCGAGACTATCCTGGCTAACCCGGTGAAACCCCGTCTCTACTATAAAATACAAAAAACTAGCCGGGCGAGGTGGTGGGCGCCTGTAGTCCCAGCTACTCGGGAGGCTGAGGCAGGAGAATGGCGGGAACCCGGGAGGCGGAGCTTGCAGTGAGCTGAGATCCGGCCACTGCACTCCAGCCTGGGCGACAGAGCGAGACTCCGTCTCAAAAAAAAAAAACAAAAAAAACAAACAAAAAAAATAAATAAAACTTCTGTGCCTACAAATATATCATGCAATTTCAACAACAAGGAGGAAAAAACATATCCCTGGCTATAAGTGGTCCTAAAATAATTTCAGGGCTTACTGTTACATGAACAAAAATACAGTCTCTGCTCTCTATGTTCATTTTCTGTATCTTACCATCAAAAGTGCGCATATTCCCCAACTTCAAGCACAGTAGCTATCTTCTTAATATAAAATGATGCCTTGCAAAAAATTACTCTTCTACTACTTTGCCCCACTACATGTGAGTCAAACTTACCTCAACACATCTAAGACAAATTTTAGAAAGGAAAGGAAAGGGAAGGGAAAGTGAAAAGAAAAGGGAAGGGGAAAGGAAATGGAAAAAGGAAAAAAAGAAAAAGGAAAGGAAAGGGAAAGAAAAGAAGAAGGAGGGAGGGAGTGGGGAGGGGGAGAGAGCAAAAGAAAGAAAGAAAAAAGAAAGAACAGGGAAAGAAGGAAGAAGAAAAGAAGAAGAAGGAGAAGGAGAAGGAGGAGGAGGAGGAGGAGGAGAAGAAGAAGAAGAAGAAGAAGAAGGAGGAGGAGGAGGAGGAGGAGAAGGAGAAGGAGAAGAAAAGGAAGGCAGGAAGGAAGGCAGGAAGGAAGGAAGGAGGGAAGGAAAAGAAGAGGAAGAAGAAAAAAGAGGGAGGGAGGAAAGGAGGCAAAAAAAGAAAAACAACTATTGAGATAGTACTCAATAGTTTAAAAGAGGAGGAGGAAGAGGAGAAAGGAGCATTTTGGAGTCCTACATTTTATCAAAGAGTTCCCCATCTCTTTTATATGAAGATTTTCAGAAGAGAATAGTCATTCTCAGATAGTCTCCCTCTGCTGGTAGGTTCCCTATTCTGACATCAAGGAAGTCACCTGTCTTCTGATCTGAGAGTTATTCCAGATGAATCTGGAGTGATCTCCAGACTAGGATGGCCACATAAATTACAAGACATCCTGTTCAATATTAATTTCAAATGAACAGTGAATGTTTATTTAGTATAAGTATATACTATGTAATATTTGGGACATACTTATATTTTTAAAAATCTGTTGTTTATCTGAAATTCAGATGCAACTGGGGATCTTGTGGAGATTTTGCTAAATCTAGCAACCCTACTCCAGACAGTCGGGATTTTGGACAACTCAGCCAAATCATAGCTCAACACTTAGACATAGTAACAAAATTCATGCCAGCCCTAATATCTTTCAGATACATAAGACTATTCTCTATTTGGCCACTGATCAAGCTTGGGCTTTCCTATGATAAATAATGCAAACTATCGCTCATCACAGGGAAAGCTTCATCCCAACTGGTCTTTAAAATTTTCTGCACACCGTTGGAGTCTACTTTTCATTATACATGGTTTGAGAGGAATGCTGGGACCATTTCTGTAGGAAAGATACAGAAGCTCATGATTCCTATTCCCAGGAGCTAAACCTACTTACACCAACAAAAAAGCAAACTCAAAACTTTTCTAGGCAAGCCATGTGCTTTTAAATACCTACCCTGTGACTTCAAAATCCTGCGAATTCTGGACTCCTCCTCAGAGATGGCACCTCATGTCAAACAAAAGCCAATGAGAGACAGAGAGAGAGAGAGTAAGGGAGAGGACTTGGGAGGAGGGACTGCACTTGCTCTCTGCTTCTTCTCTTTTGGCAGGGAGTGTCATGAGCCAAGGACAGCTGCCTAACCATTATTATATTCCTTTGTCCCAAAGAAAGAGACTCCTGTCTCCCTCCTGGAGCTACAGGTACCAAATGGAATGTTGAGCCAGAGAAGCACTAAAAGGAGGAGGACCAGAATCAAACAGTAGGACAAGGAAATCAGAAAACTGAGTGGGGACGAAAGCAGGGAATATGTTCAACAAGTAATCTGTGGTCTTGGGATGACTACACCCAGCAGGTGTCTCCCCCCAGTGTGTCTTTTATATCCTCCAAACATGGCAGTGCAAGGAATAAACAGTTGAGGATCCAAGGATGGAGCAAACAGGGGCCTGGATTATGCTCGATGTCACCCAAATGTTTGCTTCATCACAGACTTATCCCAGCTCTAAAGATACAGGAAAGGAGCTCACTCCAGAAGCAGTCTTGTCAGGATTTTGCAATGGAACATCCTTGTGTATTTGAGAATGAGCTTAAACTTCCTCCTGGATTACTAATTCTCCAATCTTCTCCCCAAACTAAATCCTATTTCCTAAGTCTGATATATAAACAATTTTGTTATTCTCCCCTGAGCTGTTTAATTTCAACATGGACAGAAGCCTCATCAGATACTGGGAAGCTGCTGTTGTGCAGAGGACACTGGGTTCACCAGCCCAGCCCTGATTCTAGCCAGGGTGTCACGTCCAGTGTTCCCAGTGCACGCACTCTGCCCTGCCACTTGCTTGCTGTATTATCTGAAGTCAATCACTTAACTCCTTCCAGCTTCAGTTTCTCATCTAAAAGCAAGAATACCATCACCACCAGTAATAATAATAACAACAAAATTCACATTGATAACCATAACGTGTCAATAATAACAACAGTAATAAAAGAACAACAGTCTTGCCCTCAAATAGCAGGAAAGAAATTCTCGATCTGAAGGCACATAATTTCTAGTAGATATAAAAGAAAATGGCCAATGCCCATGGCTTTCTGTCCTAACAATATTGACCCAAGGTCCATTAAGGGAACTTTCAGGGAGTCCCAACCTTGGGAGGATAATTGAGGGAGGAGGCCTGGACATCTGCAGTCCCTTACATTAAGGATCCTTTAAGTTGCTTTATGTAGTGATTGATGTTGGCCTTTGACTTTGAACTACTGCCAGACATTTCTTAGGTCCTCTTGTTAATATATTTTTAAAAAAGAAAAAAGAAAAGCACCACTCTACTAACCTACCTTTCATTAAAATTTTGTGCTTTAAAAACTTTTTTAGGCCGGGCGCGGTGGCTCAAGCCTGTAATCCTAGCACTTTGGGAGGCCGAGACGGGCGGATCACAAGGTCAGGAGATCGAGACCATCCTGGCTAACACGGTGAAACCCCGTCTCTACTAAAAAGTACAAAAAACTAGCCGGGTGAGGTAGCGAGCGCCTGCAGTCCCAGCTACTCGGGAGGCTGAGCCAGGAGAATGGCGTAAACCCGGGAGGCGGAGCTTGCAGTGAGCAGAGATCCGGCCACTGCACTCCAGCCTGGGTGACAGAGCGAGACTCCGTCTCCAAAAAAAAAAAAAAAAAAAAAAAAAAAAAAAAACTTTTTTAAATTATATTTTTGTCAGTATTTAAGTTTTTCTCTTGTATAGCTTCTGCCTTTTCCTCTACTGTTTTCTTTGCTTAATGGTTAAAAGGTGTTTTTCATTTTAAAAAAATACAATTTTCATTCACACTTTAACAACTTAATTGTACTTATCATTTCCCATTTTATTGATCATATAATTCTTTTTGCTTTGTTATGTATTCCAGTTTTTTATTTAAACTGAAGCCCTTCAGATTTTAGTTATTAGTTATTTTCATGTCTTTATATTGTCATATCGTCCTTATTTTTAATCTCCAGAGTTCTTCCCTAAGATTTGACTATATCCTTCTTTTGGATTTTGTTTTGTTTTGTTTGTTTGTTTTTGAGATGGAGTCGCACTCTGTTGCCCAGGCTGGAGTGCAGCGGTGCATTCTCAACTCACTGCAAACTCCGACTCCTGGGTTCAAGCAATTATCTTGCCTCAGCCTCCTGAGCAGCTGGGATTACAGGCGCCCACCACCACGCCCGGCTAATTTTTTTTGTATTTTTAGTAGAGACGGGGTTTCGCCATGTTGCCCAGGCTGGTCTTGAACTCCTGACCTCAGGTGATCCACCCACCTCAGCCTCCCAAAGTGCTAGGATTACAGGTGTGAGCCACCACGCCCAGCCCTTCTTTCAGATTTTTAAAATTCACCCCCGACCAAAAAAAAAAAAAAAAAAAACCCCACGAGAAGGACATGTGGCTGAGATAAAGTGGACACCTATGAAGCTAATTTAAATCCCAGGTTCAAGAGACTGAATTTCTCTTTTTTTCTAGTTAAACCAACAGTGATAATTTTAAGCTCCCCATTATCGTTTATTCCAGAGTTCAACATCTGACTTTAAAACCTTCAAGCTAAGTAAACTAGTAGACCCACAGACTAAAGTCTCCCGGATAACAAATCTTCCCCTAGTGGCAATGCAGCTGACCTGCTGGCACGGTATTGTCTTCTCATATTATGCTTTTAAGGGAATCCTTGGGTAAATCTCTGCCTGGGGACTAAATCTCCAAGCTCCTGACAGGCAATGATTTTTCCCTCCAAAGGAAACACAGACTGTAGCCATTTTTCCAACTGCAGTCACTGTATCCATCCCCGTAAAATATCTGCACTGAGGGAGAATAAATAACATGTGAAAATCACCAGCTTAAATATAAATTTCTCTAATCTGCTGAAAAAGGACTTGGCCCTTTTGTTTGAGGTCAAATGAGACTTTGCCTGAGAGGAGGACTTGAAGGAGATATTTATTTTTAAAAGACCAATTGGCTGGAGTGGGGAGGTTTGAGATCAAGTCACCCTCTTTGCTCACTGAATGGTGGCCCCATATTTCCCTTCAGGGGCTCGGCTGTAGACATGGCACCACTCTGTTCTCATTCACCCTTGGTTATGGCTGAGCCATGCCAGGCAGACAGGGAGGTTCCCATGATCAGACAACAGGGCTTGAGCACATTGATGGAGTAACAAATATTACATCTGAGCAATGCGCACAACCAAGAAGAAGAGGACATAAACCCTTTTACTGTCTTTTTCACTTTGGATCTGAAAAATACATTTTTCTATATATGATTTAAAGATCCTAAACATTACCTAGCCCACAGAAGGAAAGTTCCCTAATTTTTAAAAATCCTAAATTCGTTTTAATTTCTTTATAAGGTTATATATGACCTAATCACCGTAAGCACTACAGTACAAGCCCAAGCACACCAACTGAATAAAGGCTGCAGAGACTGGAATCTCCTATCAAAGCAGAAACACTCAATATTATAACTTAAGTTTAATCTTAAATCAACCAAAACATCCTGAACCTTCCAATAATACCTATTAAAAGAAGCTACATTAGCGAGTCTTTAGTTCAGCTAAAAGATCATTTTATATCACCCTGCTTTCCTCATAACTAGTTTTTTTTAAATGATCAATTCCTCTCAGTATGTAGATTTCCCCTCAACCCCCTTTCTTTATCATAAGAGATAAGAAAATTATGACAAAGCCAGAGATTATACTCAAGAAGACTTTTAGAACTGAGAAAAATACAAATAAAGTAATCAGAACCCTAAGTTGTTAATCCAGGCGCGCTTCGAATTATAGGAACCCGAAGAATGGAGCACTTTAATCATGTATCTTTAGAAGTCTCAACTTGCTATAGAAAGAATTATCTAACTCACTGGTAAACAGTCTCTGCCCTGTAACTATTTCACTCATATATTCTTGGGGATTGAATTGTGTCCCCAAAAAAGGTAAGTCCCACCTCCCGGTATTTCTGAGTGTGAGTTTATTTGGAAATAGGGTGTTTGCAGATGTAATCAAGTTAAAATGAGGTCACTAGGGTGGCTCCTAATCCAATATGACAGGTGTTCTTACACGAAGAGAAGAAGAGACAGAAGCAGACTCACAGGGAGGGCGCATGGGATGACAGACACAGAGAGAGGAGTGCAGAAGCAGAAAGCCAAGGAAGTTCTGGATTGACATTGACGCCCCCACCACATGCCAGGGAGAGGCAAGGAGGGACTTTACCCAGATCTCAGTGGGCGCAAGGCCCTGCCGACAGCTTGGTCTTGGACTTATGGCCTCCAGAACTGTGAAACAATACATTCCTGTTGTTTTAAGTCACATAGTTGGTGGTACTTTGTTACAGCAGCCCTAGAAAATGAACACACCTGCCTAAGAGAAAATAACTTTGAGGGCAGATTTAAATTCTTCATAAGTGAATTGATTATACATGGATTAAGGCTTTACAAATATTATACCATCACCAACTAAAACCCTCGTTCATTCTGACCTGACGCCCACCATGGACAGCTCACCTTTCTGCTCCAACACCTGAATGCTTGTAGTCTGACAGTCACAGTGCTCAACAGTTTACACATATTGTTCCACCTAATCCTTACAGTGGCACTCTAAGATATGCATTATTTTCCCTGTTTTGCAGAGTTAAAAAAAATGAGGGTTGGAGAGGTTAAACAAGTAACTTGTCCCAGGTCATAAAGCCAGTAAGTAGAGAACTGTGATTTAAATCAGGTCTGTTTGATATTCATTTCCAGACTCTTAGCCATAATGCTTATTGATTTTACTTCGCACTTTGTCCAACAATCTTTAACCTCTTCAAATCTTCTTTTCTGTTCATGATATAGAAGATCACTTTAAACAGAAGATGAGGAGGAAACAATAATCATCTAATGGGGCACTTTTTCAAACTTTATGATCCCCTTTAAAAAATACTAGCACAGAACTTTGGATATTCTCTCTCTCTCTGTTCTCTCTCTCTCTCTCTCTCTCATCCTGCATAACTCCATCATACCATCCCTTTTTCAGACTAAATACCACCCACCTGTCCTCCAAGTGTTACTTTAAATGCTGTTTATTCGGTGGTCTTTCCTTGATGTCACATTCTAGCAGGGGACTATAATAATGCAATCTCACAGCATCTTATATTTCTCTTGTGTGGCAGATATCACGATTAAAATGACGTAATTATTTGGATAGCAGGATTGACCTGCTAACAGGTCTAAGGACTGTTGGCATGATTCACGTGGAAGCCTGTGTAGCCTGTGTAGTACCATTGCTCTAAGATTGGAAAATACGTAGGCTTAGGCTGCATCAGCTTGGGGAAGCTGTGAATGATCAATAAGGAATGTGCTCATGCTCCAGCGTGCTCTCAGTGCTGTCCTCTGCCATCACGTCACACATTTATAAAAAGGAAATGGCTCCATTGAGGGGTCCTGATCATGTCCAGATCACATCGTGTGCAGAGCTGCTCTGGTCTTAGGTATGGAAGGCTTTTCTTGGAGGGAGGTAACTGGTCCTAGAAGATCTGATGTTACCCTCTCTCACTCAGTCTTTTGAGGAACATGCAAGTTTCTATCTCTGTGATCAGAGGCTACTGACGTTCTTTCCCTCTGCTCTAAGTCTGCCTACGCTGATTTCCTCCTGATTCTGCAGAGAAGTAAATCTTCTTTAATTCCCCAGGTGATCTTAGCTGTGTAAAATAAATGACTGCATTTCCCAAGACTTACTAAAGCATCAGATATTTCTTTCAATAATTAAAATTGCTTTTAGAGTGAAGGAGAATGAAGAGTTAAATATGAACATTAATCTTCTAACTTTTCCTGGGGACTCTGAAAAACTTTGACTGTAACAAAAATGGATGACAGAAAACAAATTCCTTCCCTAAGAATTTGGCCTATGTGTATAAAATAGTGCTGACAGAGGAAAATGTGGCTGATCCTGTTAATCCCAATAAGTGACAAAGAAAATCTCTCCTTTCACTTCATTTTCAATTAGTTATATATCTTCATTTATATGTCTCTTCTGACAAGGAGCACAGACATTCTTTAGGTGTCACTTCTTAAATTCACAGCTTTTTCTTTTCCTCTAAACATTCCATGCATCCAACATTTGGCATAAGGTTTCATTTTTGCTTTTAACCCAGAGATCTAAATGCTAAAATTGTCAATGATACTGCCAAAAATCCATTTTACAGATCTCAGGCTGGTGGCCCACAGGCTGCATCCAGTCTGCAGCTGTATGTAGTTTAAGCTGTTATGGTTTTGTTTTGTTTTGTTTTGTTTTTTTGCAAAAAATGTTTTGTCAGGTTTTGCTGCAATATTACTGCATAAATAACCCCACATCTCCATTACTTAGAAACATTTATTTCTTATTCACAGGTTTGCCTATTGGCGGGGGCTCTGCTGGGCTCAACAGGAATGCATTGGCATCTGCTGGGATTGACTGAACTTGGATCCAAGCAGCGGGTCAGGTTCCAGTCTGCTCCATGTGCCTCCTCCATCTGGGGCTGCAGAACAAGCCTCTCTCAAGGTAAATGCAGGAGCACCACAAAGACGGGAAATAAAATGCACTTCTTAAAGCCACAGGTCATTTTTTTCCCTGACATTTCACTGGGCAATCCAAACCACATGGCCAAATCCAAAACCAATGAGGCAAGCAATGTCTACTCTACTGGGTAGAGTAGACATTGCTCAATGTCATTCTACTGGGAAGGCCTAAAGAGTTACATGGCAAAAGGGTGTCCATGTAGAAATCCACTACAGGAGGAATAAAGCATTGAGAACAATGACCCAAACAAACACAGTTGCTAACATTTAAAAATTGGGACAGTTTCCACGAAAATCAGAAATTCCAGCTTTTCTTATAAATTTAGAAAATTTAGTAATATGAGCCCAGAGCTCAAAATATAATCTATCTGTATTAGTCAGGGTTTCCTACAGAAACAGAACCAACAGGATATATATATAGATCTCTCTCTGTCTCTCTCTCTCTCACACACACACACACACACACGCACATACACGCTCTCGCGCGCGTGCACACACACAAAAGAGAGGAAGCAAATTCACCCTTCCTCCACCTTTTTGTTCTATTCAGACCCTCAGTGGATTGAACAAGGCCCAGCCACATGGGTGAGGATGATCTCCTTTATTCAGTCTATTGATTCAAATGCCGATCTCTTCCAGAAACACCCTAACAGACACACCCAGAAATAATATTTTACCAGCTATCTTCGTTTCTCTTAGCCTGGTCTTGTTGGTGCCTAAAATTAACCAACCCAAATTCACCACTTATCAACTGAGCATCCATAACATCTCCTTGAACCATAGTTAAATCTCCAAATAAAGAAAATAATATGGTCGTAATTTCGCCTAATACAATAGAACTATTCTGCATACAACTGAAACACACTAAGCCTTTTCCCAGAAGAGGAGGTAAGGTGCTTGAATAATGTTTACTGGTATCCTGTAACTTACAAACTATTATGTAAAATTAACAATACTTAAATACTGATATAAAGTCAATACATCTTATGTTGCATAATAAGGAAATAAGAAAGTAAACAAAATATTTGCTTAATATATGTATATATATATATATATATATATAAACAAACTGTCAGGCCTCTGAGCCCAAGCCAAGCCATCGCATCCCCTGTGACTTGCACGTACACGCCCAGATGGCCTGAAGGAACTGAAGAATCACAAAAGAAGTGCAAATGCCCTGCCTCGCCTTAACCGATGACATTCCACCACAAAAGAAGTGAAAATGGCCGGTCCTTGCCATAAGCGATGATATTATCTTGTGAAATTCCTTTTCCTGGCTCATCCTGGCTCAAAAAGCTCCCCCACTGAGCACCTTGTAACCTCCACTCCTGCCCGCCAGAGAACAACCCCCCTTTGACTGTAATTTTCCTTTACCTCCTATAAAACGGCCCCACCCTTATCTTCCTTCGCTGACTCTCTTTTCGGGCTCAGCCCGCCTGCACCCAGGTGAAATAAACAGCCATGTTGCTCACACAAAGCCTGTTTGGTGGTCTCTTCACACGGACGCACATGACACAAACATTTTCAGAAGAAAATAGGAAGGAAATACTTATGACAGTTGCAGTCTCATTTCGGTATCTGGTCACATAGTCATAGCTGATATTTGTAACTACTTTTTTCTTCTATTAATTCTGTATTCCCTCTGACATCAGCAAGCACTTCAGCTGGTCACACTATCCTATTTTCAAAAAAAGACCTATAGAAATAGGACCCCCAAAAGAAGACAAAGCAGCTTGATTCTTTGAATCAAAATCTATGAATCAATAATCATCTGCACTAGCAGTCCTTCATAGGCTAATGGAAGCCCACTGTGTCCCTGTGTCTGTGTTCAAATCCCGGCTCACCACTAACTACCTGTATAACCTTGGGCAAGTCACTTAATCTCTCTGAACTTCCATTTCTTCATCTCATGGAGTTTTAGTGAAGACTAATTGAGATAATATACATAAAAGTTGTTCCATGAATTGAAACATACCACACAGATGTTGCTTGTCATTATTAGCGGGGCTCACCTAGTGAAACTCAAATTACTATTTAAGAAAATGACCAATTTGCATAGCCACCTGGATTTTTACTGTCAACGACTTTGACTGGGATTCAAATGCTTTAACAGCAGGGTTATTTCATTCACTGAAGATCCAGCTGGTGTAGCAGTTTGGGATATGCACTAAAAGATGCTTGGAAATACCTGCTGGTCTTTCAGCTATTGTGCTATAAAACCAGGTAGGAGAATCCTTTTATCATCTCCACAGCTGAATATGCTTTAAACCCCCTAACAGAGCCAAAATTGTCAGACCAAATTCCACTTGTGATGAAATCCAACCAGGTTAACATGTTCTTTCCTTGTTAACCACCTAGGCTTTTCTGGATGAAATCCTGCAGCCCTAAAACAGGCAAAACTTGACTTAACTTCAAGGAAAGTTTTGGATTTCAATGGACTTTTGAAGTCCCTTCAAAAGAGATAAGGACTTCAATGACAGGTTTGCCTATACAGAGGACCACAGAGGCAGGCCATTTGTAGAAATTCAGTTCATCTAGGAGCAGAAGTTGTCTGGTGAAAATTGGTTCAGTAAGGAGGGGCTAAGTGAGGCATGTAAGTTCAAACTCTGTAGAATGAAAATGAGTCAATTTCAGATGATCGAACTTTGTTGCTTTGTATTTTTCCTCTTGAGTTTATAAAAGCAAGCCTTTTATTTTTACTGTCCCGTAGACCAATCCATTTAATGATTGTAGTAAATTAGAGCCAACATATACTATACAAAATTTAGGAAATGCCTAGAACATAATACATTATCTATATATATTTATTCAATTATTTAATTAACAAACAAGTATTTTAAAGATTTCCACAAAGGCTATGAATTCGGACTTTTACTCATGAATAAAGAACTTCAATTTATATGAAGTGCATTCTTCAACACCAGATAAGCTAAAGTGGCAATTTTTCAAACAGATTTTATCACACAATATTTTGCAAATCAAGCTAATAATAATTGCATTTTGGGAATCTTCATCTCAAAATATTGCTAGCAGGGCACATTGCACTGTAGCTAAATCATTTTTACTGTGAAATTTATTGTTTTCTAAGCTGCAAGAAGTGTCAAATGGTGCCACAGGAAGTTCAGTATAGCAAACGTATTTAACCAGAGCTTACTGCAGAAGAGATTCCATCAAGTAACGGTAATAGATTTATAGATAGATGATAGATAGATAGATAGATAGATAGATAGATAGATAGATAGATAGATAGAATTGACACTCCATAATGAGAATTTTCTTACTGGAAAATGTAATCCTGAATATGTACTGGGATTTCCTGGAGTCCTTTCAACCTGGAACACAGGCACTCTATCAGGTATGAACCAAAGAAGGTTCTCCTTAGCTAAGAAAGGTTTTACTATACTAATCCATCTCTGCTAGAAATTATTAAAACGTTTTCAGCTGGAAGTTGTTAAATAAGATTTAGCAATGGTCAAAATAGGAGTTCTAAAACACACATTTTTTTCCAGAAAAAAAAAAGAATACTGTATTCTTTGCTGAATTCTAATACTTCTTTTGAATCTACGGGTTTTATTTAGTCCACAGATTAAGATCTTAGTGTAAATATAATAAAAATACTTTAAAGGTTATGTATCAACAAGGTGTCAGTGTGCATAAGGATGAAGTATTCCAGTCATAATTAAATTTCAAATCTAATTATAATTTGAGGCGTCCTTTTAATTACATTGCAATATTTTCTTTTCCTAGGAAGATGAGTGGTATAGCATCTTTTATCTGTAATTTTCATTTAATTAAAAATGTAAATAAATCAAACCTCCTTCTTAAAAATATTTACTTTGCACATAAAAAAGAGGATTTGTAAAATTGGGTTTTATCTAGTTAATCATATTTACTTTGAGCCATAAACATATGATGTATGAATATATAGGCACAGAGGTCTAAATTGTCCTTAATATTATGAAGCAGAAGAAAAAAAAAAGTTACTAGTAATTATCTTTCTTGCCAGTGAGAATTCTTATGCCACTTCTGGCAAAATCCTACTAATCCTTCAAAGCCAAGTTCAAATGTCACCTCCTTTGTGTGAAGCCTTCCCTAACTCCGAAAGCCAAATTCAGAAATAGGCAACTGAGCCACAGTCAGCGACTTAAATCCGTAAGGGTCACTAAAATATCCCTGGAATTTTATAAACCTCTGACGAAAACAGCCTTCATCAGAGTTCCCTCAGAAAGAGGACTGCACATAGTTAGAAAGTTGTAGTGGAGCCACTTGGGGGAGGTAAACTACCCCACCCTGTGCCCCCAATCAGCAGATATGAGTATCAGGAATCACTAACCTGCCACCTAAAGACCCAGCTCCTTGGCAGGCTTTGGGTTTCTCCTGTGGGACAGACAAGCTTACAACCGAATGGGATTCTTGGACAGTGGATGAGAAACTGAGAACAAGCTTGAGTATTTCTCTCTTGTCCTACCCCTCATCGCCAGTAATAGATCTGCTCTCTAAACTAATGTCAAATAAACACTTACAAACACCTCCTGGTCCCATTTTCTTACACTACTTTTGATGACATCAGACCCTAGAGTATAAACTAGGAAAAAAGAAATGTGAAAACGTGGAAGGGTAAGACACAGGAAGAAGCTGGTAAGATCAGTGAATGGCAGGCCGGGCGTGGTGGCTTATGCCTGTAATCCCAGCACTTTGGGAAGCCGAGATGGGTGGATCATAAGGTCAGGAGTTTGAGACCAGCCTGGGCAACATAGTGAAACCCTCTCTCTATTAAAAACACAAAAATTAGCTAGGTTCAGTGGCGGGCGCTTGTAATCCCAGCTACTCAGGAGACTGAGGCAGGAGAATTGCTTGAACCTGGGAGGCGGAGGTTGCAGTGAGCCGAGATCACACCACTGCACTCCAGCCTGGGCGACAGAGCTGGACTCCGTATTGGAGGGGGGAGGAAGATCAGTGAATGGCAAAACCTATGGTGTGGGTGGGAGGAATTTTAGAATGGAGAGAGAGTTGGAGACTTAGGAGAGGGTAATCAGAGAGTGGGAACTTGAAACTGAGATAACAGAGAGGTTGTAGTTATTAGTAATAATGAAGTTTTGACAAAGGAATCAAAGAGTAGAGGACAAGGTCACTTGAGCAGAGGAGTCCCAGAGAAATAAGGCACATGAAGGATTGCCCTCAAGAATAATAAAATCCAGCAGGCACAGTGGTTCATGTCTGTAATCCCAGAACTTTGGGAGGCCAAGGCGGGAGAATCACTTGAGCCCGGGAGTTCGAGACCAGCCTGAGCAACAAAGCGAGGCCTTGTCTCTACAAAAAATTTTAAAAACTAGCTGGGAATGGGGGCACATGTCTGTAGTCCCAGCTACTCGGGAGGCTGAGGTGGGAGGATCATTCAAGCCTGGGAGCCTGAGGCTGCAATAAGCCATGATTGCACCACTGCACTCCAGTTTGGGTGACAAAGTGAGATCCTGTCCCAAAAAATAATAATATAAAAAGAATAATAAAATCACCAAGAATTATGAAAGACAATGTTGAAGACAGTGATAGTCAGAAACTCAACTATTCAAGGAATTAGAGAGAGTGGCTCCAGGTGCCTCCTTGCCTACAGCAAGGAGGAGGTAGTAGGTGGTTTATGGTTTGATGACTTGGATTCAAAGCTGAAGTTTGTAAACAGAAATAAGAGAAAATGCCTAGAAGTAGCAATGAGGAGCAAGAAGGGCATCTACCCTACATTCACACAATAATGAGAGAGGAAAAAACAGGGATCAATTGAAAGGGGAAGCAGTGTCTTCAATAGAGAACCAGCTTTTCCAGCTAGTATAGTGAAGTTACAGGGATGTGATCGGAAGTAAAAGGACTGTTAAAAGACGAGGTGGAGCATATAAGAGATTTCTGCTGAAGGGTGATCCAAGAGGCAGAGTGGAAGGGTTGCAGGTATGGGAGACAGATAGGAAATGGGCTCATGAAAAAGATGTGCACAGCTATACGGGCAGTGTAAGAGTGGAGTTCTATCACCTCACCATGTTGGGTTTTTTGAGGTAATGAAATAAATAGGATTAAAGAATAAAATTAGATTAGTCCTATGGTCCCAAAACTGATGGTGGTGATGCGGCTCCAGTTGGGCACGAAGAGGGCACATGGATTTGCCATGATCTGTAGAATCTTGGGGCCCTTCCAGTTTAGAACCCATGAGAAGGCAGTTTCAGCCAGAACACCCAGATCTCCTTGGCACCCTCTGTTGGCTCCTGGAGCACTCAGGGCTTCTGGGACCTCTTGTCATGCTTGTAAAAGGGCATCTAGACAATGGGGAAGGTGGACCTTATCTTGAGCACCTGAGACTCTTAACTCCTGCTATATTTTGATTTTTTTCCTTTAAAAAAAAGAGATTCATTGAGTTTTTTGAGGATAAGAAAGATAAAATTCAAGTTGTATTTTAGGAAAATCCAGTAGCTTTTAGAAGTTGGTCTCAGAGGGCTAGTGGGCAACCGTGATGGGTAGCTTCTAAGGATTCATCCTGGAATGAATATTTTCTGATCATCCATGGCCCAGATGCTGTCCCTGAATTTTCAAAGGACTATCAGTAATCAGAAGATATTCTCTCCAGTGTGAAACCTTAGAGTCTCCAGATTTTATTTTATTAAGAGGTCATTATTTCTTTAAAGGGAGCCGTATTAAAAACCACTAGACTCGCTGATCTCTCTGTAAGAACATTCTTTCCTTAGAAATACTTCCTCAGCCCCATCAAGTCATTGATCATAGGTTACTTTCTCAGCAAGCATTCCTGGACCACCCTATTTGAAAGTAATACCTGCTTAATTTTGCTTCATGATATACCCTGAATGTTTGTTCTTTCCTAATCTCATGTTGAAATGTAACCCCCAGTGTTAGAGGCAGGGCCTGGTGGGAGGTTTTTTGGCCATGGGAGTGGATGCCCCATGAATGGCTTGGTGCTGCCCTCGCAATAGTGAGTTCTCATGGGATCTTGTTGTTTAAAAGCGTGTGAATGACACTCCCCCAATCTCTCTCTTTTGCTCCTGCTCTTGCCATGTGACGTACCTGCTCCCTCTTGGCCTTCTGTCATGATTATAATCTCCCTGAGGCCCTCACCGGAAGCAGATGCTGGAGCCATGCTTCTATAGCCTGCATAACCATGAGCCAATTTAACCTCTTTTCTTTATAAATTACCCAGTGTTATTAGTCTGGTTTCATAATGCTATAAAGACACTACCTGAGACTTGGTAATTTATAAGGAAAAGAGGTTTAATTGACTCATAGTTCCACACAACTGGGGAGGTCTCAGGAAACTTGCAATCATGGCGGAAGGCCACGTGAAGGAGGAACGGTCAAACTCTTATAAAACCAGCAGATTTCATGGGAACTCACTCACTATCATGAGAACAGCATGGGGAAACCGCCCCCATGATCCAATCACCTCCCTCCCTCCACATGTGGGGATTACAGGTCCCTCCCTCAACATGTGAGGATTACTATTTGAGATGAGATTTGAGTGAGGGCACAGAGCCAAACCACTTTACCCAGCTTCAGGCATTTCATTATAGCAACACAAGAAGGGCCTAATACACTCCATAACATAAATTTATAGCTCACTTATTTCTTTTGTGGCAGTCCTGCCATCCCCATCCCCAAACTAGAAGAAAAACTCTGTGTAGGCAAGGATGTTTGCCAAATGACATCACTATTCATACTGCTTAGTAGCCTGATTTTTTACTTAATTTATAGAAAACTACTTTCCATGGAAGAAAATAATGGAGTACAATGATTGTTCAATAAATATTGGTTAAACAAATCTGACTTCATCTCTATTTTTTCAGCCTCATGCTCCTCTCCACATCAAATGATTCAATCACAACAGACCAGTGAGAGCTTTTTATTTGCTGTGCTCTTTCACGTCTTCACACTTTTCCTCAAGTAATTCCCTCCACCTGCACTGCACCTTTCCCATATTCCCCATTTACAGAACTTCTATTCATCTTTCAAACCCCTATTTAAATGCTACCTCCTTTTTTGATAATAGAATTCCGATGTCAGTACTGAGAACAGTATTCTGATATCACCAATAAAAATATATTTTCTTCTTCCTCAGTGCTTCCAAAATATTTTATTTTGGAATACTTTATTTATATGTCTACTTATTATATTTTTGTTCTGTTGATTATTATAGCTAGTCAATCATGTGTTTGTATCTCCAACTAGAATTTATAAGCCCCTTGAAATTAATGATTATATCCTAATCATGATTATATTTCCAAAGGGCTTATCACAATGTCTGACCTATAATCACATAATAAATGCTAGATTGGACTGGATTGAATTACTTTCTTACTTTGAGTTGCCTATGTAGTCACCTCAGCCATGGTCTTCATTCTTATTCCATGATCCAGGTTTTGGCATTAATCAGCTCATCACTGGCCGGGCGCGGTGGCTCAAGCCTGTAATCCCAGCACTTTGGGAGGCCAAGACAGGCGGATCACGAGGTCAGGAGATCGAGACCATCCTGGCTGACACGGTGAAACCCCGTCTCTACTAAAAAATACAAAAAACTAGCCGGGCGAGGTGGCGGGCGCCTGTAGTCCCAGCTACTCGGGAGGCTGAGGCAGGAGAATGGCGTGAACCCGGGAGGCGGAGCTTGCAGTGAGCTGAGATCTGGCCACTGCACTCCAGCCTGGGCCACAGAGCGAGACTCTGTCTCAAAAAAAAAAAAAAAAAAAATCAGCTCATCACTTCTGTAGAGGCTCTATCAAAGGTAACATGTGAACAATAACTTAAAAAATGTTCTATATATTTTGTGACCTTAGCGCTCCCTCACTATCTGACAGTTCTGGATATGATAACAGCTGGGTCATGCTTAGATTCAAAAAGGGAGCTCATGTTTCTTCATGCCTCCCCTGAGAATGGGAAAATATGAGAACAATGACATGTTATGGTGTGTGCAAAGAACTGGGTGGGGGACGGGTGGTTGTCGTTTCTCTAAGGCATAAATGGTTAAAAGTTTGATCACATTTTAGCTGATCTCACTGTGGTTTTCCAGGTTTTTTTACATTTTTACAAAACAGAAGAAAGAAAAGAGTTAGAAGTAGAGTTTGGCCGGGCGCGGTGGCTCAAGCCTGTAATCCCAGCACTTTGGGAGGCCGAGGCGGGTGGATCACAAGGTCAGGAGATCGAGACTATCCTGGCTAACATGGTGAAACCCCGTCTCTACTAAAAATACAAAAAACTAGCCGGGCGCGGTAGCGGGCGCCTGTAGTCCCAGCTACTTGGGAGGCTGAGGCGGGAGAATGGCGTGAACCCGGGGGGCGGAGCTTGCAGTGAGCCGAGATCGCGCCACTGCACTCCAGCCTGGGAGCACAGCGAGACTCCGTCTCAAAAAAAAAAAAAAAAAAAAAAAAAA